>NC_069504.1:524884716-525024716 GCF_027579735.1 Bombina bombina
CGGTTTAGGGGTTAATAGGTTTATTGCGATGTGGGGGTTTAGGGGTTAATAGGTTAATTAGGGTTATTGTGATGTGGGGGTTTGGCGGTTTAGGGGTTTATAGGTTAATTAGGTTTATTGCGTTGTGGGTGGGTGGCGGTTAAGGGGTTACTATTTTAATTGTTATTTGCGGATTAGGGGTTAATTACTTTTTTGTTTTGCGATGTGTGGGTTGACGGATTAGGTGTTTGTTAATACTACGTGCGGGAGGTTAGGGTTTTTTTGTTATACTTTATGTGGGCGGTTACGTGTTTTTTATTTTTATTTCTTGCAAACTGTTACGTGTTTTTTAGTTATTTCGTGCGGGCGGTTGCATGTTTTTTTTTCTTCTAATGGGAGAGCTACTTATATACCCACTGGTGGTTGGAGTGGTATAGCTCTATGTATTGTATGTATTGGGTACTTGTAAAGCGCGGCTACTCACCCGTAAGTGTCTCAAGGTGCTGCTCATTTTATCGACCTCGGAAGGATGAAAGGCTGAGTGGACCTCACCGGGGATCGAACCTGCAACCCTTGGGTTGCTACAGAGCTCAGCCACAGTCCCTTAGCATGCTGAGCTATCTGTCCGGCTGTTCATATATCCACTGGTGGTAAGAGTGGCAGAGTTGTTAATATACCCACTGGTAGTAGGAGTGGGAAAGCTGTTAATATACCCACTGGTTGTACGAATGGGAGAGCTATTTATGTACCCACTGGTGGTTGGAGTGGTAGAGCTGTTCATATACCCACTGGTGGTAGGACTGTGAGAGCTATTGATGTACCCAATGATGGAGAGCTGTTAATATACCCACTGGTATTAGGACTGGAAGAGCTGTTACTATACCCACTGATGGTGGGACTGGGAGAGCTGTTAATATACCCACTGGTGGTAGGACTGGGAGAGCTGTAAATATACCTACTGGTAGTAGGAGTGGGAGAGCTGTTAATATACCCACTGCTAGTAGGAGTGGGAAAGCTGTTAATATACACACTGGTGGTAGGACGGGGAGAGCTGTTAATATACCCACTGCTAGTAGGAGTGGGAAAGCTGTTAATATACCCACTGGTGGTAGGACTGGGAGAGCTGCTAATATACCCACTGGTGGTGGAACTGGAAGAGCTGCTAATATACCCACTGGTGGTGGGACTGGAAGAACTGCTAATATACCCACTGGTGGTAGGACTGTGAGAGCTATTGATATACCCAATGATGGTGGGACTGGAAGAGCTGTTAATAAACTCACTGATGGTGGGACTGGGAGAGTTGTTAATATATCCACTGGTATACATATTTCTACCGCCTATTTGTGTACAACACTTCTATACCTTACCTATGCACAAAAACGGACATATCTTTCTCCTTATTAAGACCTCTAGGGATCATGGTGTCCAATGTATTAATCCAAAACACTTCTCTTTGTTTTAACAACAATTCCCAATTACACCCCCCTCCTAGGCCTCTTAACACTATCTATGACTTGCCAGCAAAACTGGCTGATAGAATAACCTGCCTCTAGAACATGTGAGGAAACAGGAGCCTCTTTATTAGTGCATCTTATATTCGACCTATGTTCATTAATCCTATATCACACTCTCCTTGTCGTTTCCCCTATGTAAATTTTGGAACAGGGGCATTTGACTAGATAAATAACATAGGTTGAATTACATGTATAGTAGTCATTTACCTTATACTTATATCCTGTCCTAGGATGAAGACATTTCTTTCCCTTTATTATGGAATTACAGTTCCCACACTTCAAACATGGGTAACATCCATAGTTTTTTCAGAAATAAATTCCTGTATTGACTGTTTGGAGCTACCTATGTCAGTCTTAACTGATCTATCTCTGAGACTAGATACTTTTTTATAAGCCATCATAGGAAATTGTGCAAATTCTTTTATATTATCATTGCACTGTTGTATAATGTACCAATGCCATCTGATAATTGACTCAATCTTTCTACTATGTGAATTGTACTGGGTCACAAATATTAATCTGTTTAATTTGTCTTCTTTTTTGTCTAAATTTAATGTCTCTTGTCTTCTATTCTCAAGAACACTTGTTAACTCTTTTTTAACTAGTGGTTTTGGATAGCCCTTTTCCAAGACCTTATTGCCTATTGTCATCATTGACTATTCGGTTAACTCGGATAAACAGGCTACGTGGCAAGGACTTGATCAGTCTAGGTTTGTGATAACTAGTATAATGTAACATTATTACTTTATACTACAATCAGGCCATGGCTACAATCAGAGCAGGAACCAGTATGGCCGCTTCCAGCAGCCCCAACCATCACAGGCACAGCAGACCCCGGCAGAACGAATGCGGCAGGAGAGCACACAACTAGTGGTAAATATTTCTGATATTGCACTAGATGAAGATGAAAATCATTTACTTAATAAGGGACTGTCTTTTTGTCCATACAAGAAACTGGACTTCTTTGAACTTGAAAAAGATCTGTACACGTTCTACAGAACTCTGAGGTTAAAGAGTTTTTTTTGCCAATAAGGCTGATGGTGTGTCAATAAAATCTAACAGTGAGCATGATATGAAAAACAGTGATGTATTTACTTTAAATAAAGTGGGTCTAATTGATAAAAGCAATTTCACCCCCCCCCCTCTTACAGAGCCATAGCATAGAAACATTTATATCACTAGTGAATAGAGATATTGAGTCCTTGAAAAAAATATTCATATAGGACAAATGCATGCAGCAATAATATAACTAGGGGTGAGAAACAGGCCATTAAAACTAAAGGATAAAAATATTATCATTAAATCCGCCGTTAACCAGAATCCTGTGATACCGGTAATGTACACGTTACCTAAAATTCATAAAAATTGCCCCCAGGCCGTCCAATAGTGGCCAGTGTAAATTCTGTATTTTCTAAACTGTCCAAATTTATGGATAAAATCCTACAACCATTTGTAGAATTAAATAGTTCTCATTTGAAGGACACTAGTAAATTTGTTAAAAGAATTACTGATTTGCAATTACCTTATGAATAGTATATTTTCTATACCTTGGATGTAGGGAGCCTATATTCGTCTATAAGACATAAATGTGGTATAGGAGCTGTCATTAATACCTTAAGGCGGAGTGAACAACTGCTATTTTTTGAAAGTATATTGAGGATAATTTTATACCAGAATTATTTTTTGTTTCAGGATTCCTTTTATATTCAGAGGCAGGGTACTGCTATGGGCTCTAATGTAGCCCCCTCATATGCCAATATACATGGGTAAATTTTTGAAGAGAAATATGTATATGAACACAATTTTGTTCTTAACCCATCTTGCGGAGATATATTGATGATGTATTTGGCATATGGTTGGGGCAGCATTGAGTCCCTAAAATCTTTTGTAAATGATTTGAATTGCATGGTATCTGGTTTAAAATTTACTTTGGAATGGAGTGAGGTAACCATTAATTTTCTTGACTCAAGGGTGTATAGGAATAATATGTTACATTATACTAGTTATCAAAACCCTAGACTTATCAAGTCCTTGCCACATAGCCAGTTTATCCGAGTTAACTGAATAGTCAATGATGACCATTTGATAGAGGATAGGTTACTTAAAATGGGCAATAAGTTCTTGGAACGAGGCTATCCAAAACCATTAGTTGAAAAAGAGTTAACAAAGGTTCTTGAGAATAGAAGACTAGAGCCATTAAATTTGGATAAAAAAAAGACAAATTAAACAGATTAATATTTGTGACCCAGTACAATTCACATAGTAGGAAGATTGAGTCAATTATCAGACGCCATTGGTACATTATACAACAGTGCAATGATAATATAAAATAATTTGCACAATTTCCTATGATGGCTTATAAAACAGTACCTAGTCTCAGAGATAGATTTGTAAGACTGACATTGGTAGCTCCAAACAGTCAAGACAGGAATTTATTTCTTAAAAAAAAACTATGGATGTTACCCATGTTTGAACTGTGGGAACTATAATTTCATAATAAAGGGCAAGTAATTTCTTCATCCTAGGAAAGGATATAAGTATAAGATAAAGGACTACTATACATGTAATTCGACCTATGTTATTTATCTAGTCAAATGCCCCTATTCCAAAATTTACATAGGGGAAAGATATGTCAGTTTTTGTGCATAGGTAAGGTATAGAAGTGTTGTACACAAATAGGATGTAGAAATATGTGTTTAAATGCAGCGCAGTCCTTCTGAAAAAATGTTGATACACTTTGTTGTATAGAGCATTGTAATTCATTTATATGTAACCATATAGATAATATGTGAGTTTTAATTGTTCTGTCCACTAGGTTGCAGCGTGTAATGGTGTATTAGAATTTTAAGGTATATATGCTCTGGTATAGGTAAAATGTTGTTGGTTAATGAAGGTGTATTTAAGGAGCACACACAGGTGTATCTGTATAGCATGATTAAGGGTTGTTAACCCGAAACGTTTCTTATAAATATCTGTCTGACCCAGATGTTCCAATAAAGTTGTGAATATATCCTTGGTGCTGTGGATTCTTTTGGAATTTAAATGATTATCTTTGGGTGCTTGCAGTAACCCTTCCAGCGTGCGCTAGGACTAAGGTGTTGAGGTGCTGTGTCTATTGGGATCGCAGAGCTGTTAATATACTCACTGGTAGTAGGAGTGGGAGAGCTGTTAATATACTCACTGGTAGAAGGACTGGGAGAGCTGTTCATTTACTCACTGGTGGTTGAAGTGGGAGAGCTGTGGGTATTAGGAGGGGACAGCTTAATATAATATAACATAATCTCTTTTTTTATATATATATATTCATAGTGGTCACTTGAGTTATGACATTGACATCTAAGGATTTTCGTATTATTTTTTTTACATTTTGAAGGAAAAAAAGCCTTTTATTTTTTGTTTCTTAAAATGTAAAAAATGAATATCAAAATCATTTATATATGCTTAATTAAACTTAAAGGACCACTAAATACAGCAGAATTGCATAATTAACAAACGCCTAGATTTAGAGTTTTGTCGGTACCCCCGTAGCTAACGCTGCTTTTTTTCCCAGCGCACCCTTAAGACAACGCTGGTATTTAGAGTTGTCTGAATGGCTGCGTTAGCCTCAGGAAAGGGAGCGTTAAGCATAGTTTAGCTCCACTTCAACCTTCAATACCAGCGTTGCTTAGGGTAGCGGTGCTCGTGCACGATATCCCCATAGGATACAATGGGGCTGAGCTGGCTGGAAAAAAACCTAACACCTGCAAAAAAGCAGCGTTCAGCTCCTAGCGCAGCCCCATTGTTTCCTATGGGGAAACACTCTCTAAGTCTGCACCTAACACCCTAACATGAACCCCGAGTCTAAACACCCCTAACCTTACACTTATTAACCCCTAATCTGCCGCCCCCGCTATCGCTGACACCTGCATTATACTATTAACCCCTAATCTGCCGATCCGGACACCGCCACAACCTACATTATCCCTATGAACCCCTAATCTGCTGCCCCTAACATCGCCGACACCTATATTATATTTATTACCCCTTAATCTGCCCCCACAACGTCGCCGCTACCTTACCTACACTTATTAAGCCCTAATCTGCCGACCGGACCTCGCCGCCACTATAATAAATGTATTAACCCCTAAACCGCCGTACTCCCACCTCGCAAACACTATAATAAATTTTATTAACCCCTAATCTGCCCTCCCTAACATTGCCGCCACCTACCTACAATTATTAACCCCTAATCTGCCGCCGACAATGTCGCCGCTACTATAATAAAGTTATTAACCCCTAAACCTAAGTCTAACCCTAACACCCCCCTAACTTAAATAAACCCTAATATAGCTACAATATAACTAATAATTACATTGTAGCTATTTTAGGATTTATATTTATTTTACAGGCAACTTTGTATTTATTTTAACCAGGTACAATAGCTATTAAATAGTTAATAGCAATTTAATAGCTACCTAGTTAAAATAAGTACAAAATTACCTGTAAAATAAATCCTAACCTAAGTTACAAATACACCTAATACTACACTATCATTAAATTAATTAAATAAATTAACTACAATTAGTTAAACTAATAGCCATCTTCAAAGAAGCCAACGCGGAGCCATCCTCTTCAACCGATGACTGAACGACGAATGAAGGTTCCTTTAAGGGACGTCATCCAAGATGGCGTCCCTTCAATTCCGATTGGCTGATAGGATTCTATCAGCCAATCGGAATTAAGGTAGGAAAAATCTGATTGGCTGATGCAATCAGCCAATCAGATTGAAGTTCAATCCGATTAGCTGATCCAATCAGCCAATCGTATTGAGCTCGCATTCTATTGGCGAGGTCCGGTCGGCAGATTAGGGGTTAATAAGTGTAGGTAAGGTAGCAGCGACGTTGGGGGGGCAGATTAGGGGGTAATAAATATAATATAGGTGTCGGCGATGTTAGGGGCAGCAGATTAGAGGTTCATAGGGATAATGTAGGTGGCGGCGGTGTCCGGTCGGCAGATTAGGGGTTAAAAAATTTTATTAGAGGGTTGGCGATGTGGGGGGGGGGGGGTGCTCGGTTTAGGGGTACATAGGTAGTTTATGGGTGTTAGTGTACTTTATAGCACAGTAGTTAGGAGCTTTATATTCCGGCGTTAGCCCATAAAGCTCTTAACTACTGACTTTTTTTGGCGGTAGGAGTCTTGTCGGTAGAGGCTCTACTGCTCAGTTCTTCCACGACTCCAAATACCAGCGTTAGGCAAATCCCATTGAAAAGATAGGATACGCAATTGACGTAAGGGGATCTGCGGTAGCCTGGAGTCGCGGAAAGGAAGTGAGCGGTAGACCCTTTCCTGGCTGACTCTAAATACCAGCGGGCGGTAAAAAGCAGCGTTAGGACCCCTTAACGCTGCTTTTTACGGCTAACGCCGAACTCTAAATCTAGCCGAAAGAAAATGCAATAACACTTACTCTGAATTTCAAATAAGCAATAGATTTTGTTTTTCTGACATTTGTTCCCCATTTGCAGGCCCCCTGTATCATGTGACAGCCATCAGCCAATCATAGACTAGTATACGTATATGCTATGAGCTTGTGCACATGCTCAGTAGGAGCTGGAGCCTCAGAAAGTGTGTATATAAAACATTCGATAATGGAAGTAAATTAGAAAGTCTCTTAAAACTTCATTCTCTATCTGAATCATTAAAATTCAATTTAATTTTATTGTCCCTTTTAAATGGATTGGATAATTTTAAACAATTTTCCATTTTACTTCTGTTTTTTAATTTTGCTTAGTTATCTTGGTATCCTTTGTTAAAGAGTAATAAGAGGTGAGTTCAGGAGCGTGCACGTGTCTTAAAGTGATGGTAAAGTTACAGAATTAGCAATCAATTATTAAACTATTTGTTTAAAATAAATATTAGTTTAATTCATCATTTTTTATATTCTCTTCTCTAATTCAATTTATAAGCTTTATAAAGTACTGTTTTTATCATCAATTATTCAACCCGTTATTTTTTTTTTTTCACATTTGTGTCACGTTTTTTTTTTTATCCAGTTGAAAATTAGGCCGTTAGGCGGCTGTTATCCGCCCACTTAACTAAAAGCGCATGCACCATTTTATTTTTCTTTGCCTGTAACACCATGCACGCTCCCGTTTTACGCATGCGTATTATTATGGGAATCACTTGCTACATAATCGTCATCGGCAGAACGATACAGACAAAGCTCACCAGTGTAGATTGCAGGCAGCTCTTGTTGAAGTAAGTACCTGAATTGCTCACAGTGCAAATTACATTCGTTTTTTAACTTGCACACAACTTATCTCACTGGAGCGAGCCTTGATTTGTGATGTAGGAATGGGTGGGACCGCTCACTAGGTAAATGCAATTTATAACCAGGAAATGGCAGATGGGAGGTGCTAGGCACAGTAGGAAACAATTTTTAAAAGATTACGAGCTATTACTGAAAATCATTTTGAAGGTTGAAAAACTTAGCGACTAGTCTCAAAAACGGATAGGCTTTATGGAAATTGCAAGGAAACTAGTCGACTTTACCATCACGTTAACCATCTGGCAGCAGTGTTTGCAACATTGTTTATAGCAGTGTTATACATAATTACAAATACTGCTGCTATTGACACGTGTTCACTCCTAAGCTCCTATCAGCCTACCTAGGTTTAGCCTTCAACAAAGTATATCAAGAGAACAAAGCAAATTTGATAATAGAAGTAAACTGGAAAGTTGTTTTAAATTGCATGCTCTTTCGGAGGGCTATATTATTAGTGACATGCTAACTGTTGCGCGCGAGCGATATCGTGTTTATTGTTGTTTGCGCGTATTACAGGTTGAAAGTAAACGCGATTCCTCAAGCACAATTGAATTTAACATGCATCTGGATATATAAAAAAGACATATATATATATCTATTTAGAAATACCTAAAACATATTCCGCTATGTGCAGAACATTGGAATGTGAAATATTTACAGTAAACACATACTGTAGTTTAAAACATTATTAAAAATTATAATTGCATAAATATGCTTTTACATGTTTTCATCTACTTAATTGCAAAGGGCTCCAGATAGCTCAGTATGCTAAGGCATTGTGGCTGAGCTCTGTAGCAACTCAAGGGTTGCAGGTTCGATCCCTGGCGAGGTCCACTCAGCCTTTCGTCCTTCCGAGGTCGATAAAATGAGCAGTGCCTTGAGACTCTTATGGCTGATTAGCCGTGCTTTACAAGTACCCAATACATATGTCTGTAAATACATCTTTAGACATGTATGAATCTCTATGTTAAACCCCTTTGCCTGCCTTTTTATTCTGAGACCTCATATCTGTGAGTCCTTATAACTTTTTTGTGTAATATTTTTAAACAGTTAACCAGAGCTCGGAGGACATAGTAATGATCCTAGCGTAAATCACGATTTTGCTCAAACGATCGCATTTACTTTAACTCATAATACCAGATGTAAACCCAAAGAGTGCAAACACCCTTGATAAACCGCTTATCGCTTGCGCGCAAACGTTAGCTCTCCACTCGTAATCTGGCCCTTAGGGTTTTATTGACGCTTTATAAAATGATTAAAAGCTGCAAAAAAAGCAAATCATTTGGGAACTACTGACTTGTTTATTTGACAGATAATAGGGCTAACCTGTTTATATTTTATTTACATCGCCACACAGGAAGGTAAATACTATAGTCATGTACAGTATTTGGAGGGACTGTACATGGTAAAGGGCTGTTTACTAGAATTTATAAGCAGGTGGATTTAGGGTTGTTTAGTTCTTAAAGGGACATGAAACACAATTTTTTTCTTTCATGATACAGATGGAGCATGCAACTTTTAAACACATTTCTAATTTATTTCTGTTATCAAATTTCTGTTCTTTTGGTATCTTTTGTTGAAAGCAGGGACATAAGCTCAGGGTGGTGCATGTGTTTGTAGAATTATATGGCAGAAGTTTTTGCAAGAATGTTATCCGTTTGCAAGAGCACTAGATGGCAGAACTATGCCCTCCATTCACCTACCTGGATATCTCTTCAACAAAGAATACCAATGAAGCAAAGCAAGTTTGATAAAGCAACTAAATTTGAAACTTTATAAAAATTGTATTTTCTATCTGAATCACACAAAAAAAAAATTAAAGAAAAGCCAGTACTCAAGATGGCGGGGACAATTGTGGGGTAGGGGAGGGAAGAGAGCTGTTTGGAAGGGATCAGGGGGTCTGATGTGTCAGATGGGAGGCTGATCTCTACACTAAAGCTAAAATTAACCCTGCAAGCTCCCTACAAGCTGCCTAATTAACCCCTTCACTGCTGGGCATAATACACGTGTGGTGCGCAGCGGCATTTAGCGGCCTTCTAATTGCCAAAAAGCAACGCCAAAGTCATATATGTCTGCTATTTCTGAAAAAGGGGATCCCAGAGAAGCATTTACACGCATTTGTGCCATAATTGCGCAAGCTGTTAGTAAATAATTTCAGTGAGAAACCTAAAGTTTGTGAAAGAGTGAATGATTTTTTTTTATTTGATCACATTTGGCGGTGAAATGGTGGCATGAAATATACCAAAAGGGGCCTAGATCAATACTTTGGGTTGTCTACTACACTACAGCTAAAATTAACCATACAAGCTCCCTGATTAACCCCTTCTCTGCTGGGCATAATACACGTGTGGTGCGCAGCGGCATTTAGCAGCTTTCTAAGTACTAAAAAACAATGCCAAAGCCATATATGTCTGCTATTTCTGAACAAAGGGGATCCCAGAGAAGCATTTACAACCATGTATGCCATAATTGCACAAGCTGTTTGTAAATAATTTCAGTGAGAAACCTAAAGTTTGTGAAAAAGTTGTTAAAAAGTGAACTTTTTTTTTTTTTTAATTTGATCGCATTTGGCGGTGAAATGGTGGCATGAAATATACCAAAATGGGCCTAGATCAATACTTTGGGTTGTCTACTAAAAAAAATATATACATGTGAAGGGATATTCAGGGATTCCTGACAGATATCAGTGTTCCAATGTAACTAGCGCTAATTTTGAAAATAAATGATTTGGAAATAGCAAAGGGCTACTTGTACTTATTGCCCTATAACTTGCAAAAAAAGCAAAGAACATCTAAACATTGGGTATTTCTTAACTCAGGACAAAATTTAGAAACTATTTAGCATAGGAGTTGTTTTGGTGGTTGTAGATATGTAACAGATTTTGGGGGTCAAAATCAGAAAAAGTGTTTTTTTTTTCATCATATTTTATAAAAAGTATTTATAGTAAATTATAATATATGATGAAAATAATGGTATCTTTAGAAAGTAAATTAAATGGCGAGAAAAATGGTATATAATGCGTGTGGGTACAGCAAATGAGTAAGAGGAAAAATACAGCTAAACACAAACACAGCAGAAATACAAAAATAGCCTTGGTCCCAGATGCCCAGACGGTCAACAAATGGAAAAGTGCTCTGGTTACGAATGGGTTAAACAAAAAAAAGTATCATAGCACATATTTAAATTATGTTCAGTCACATATAGTTATAGGGACTTAAAAGTTTAAAAAGGTAATGCTGTAATGTGTAAGAGAATGTTATTATTGTGCTGTAAAACACAAAGTTCCAGAGCAGCAATGCACTAAATTGAGCTAGATGAACACATTTGTTGAGCCAATAACAAGAGGCATATGTGTGTAGCCACTAATCTCTAGTTATCTCCCCATAGTGCATTGTTTCTCCTCAGAGTACATAGGTATGATATTCAACAAGAGATACCAAAATAAAAAAGTACATTTGGTAATAGAAGTAAAAAATGCTCTATCAGAATCATGAAAATGTATTTTTGACTTTTCATGCCCCTTTAAGGACCTTGCATTTCCTTCTGACCTGAGTTGCAGTTTTTATCAGAGTTGAGTGTTTTGTGATAAGCTACAGACAACAAAGTACAAGTTTTGAGCGGATAGTTGAGTCTCATATCTATGTGCTTGCCTTTAAATTAACTGATATAAACTCTATTATAGCTATAAATGTTAGCACATAATAGGAAAAAGAAAAATCTGCATAGACTGTGGTGACGAATTTAGTAGTTTCCACTAGGTAGTAAAATTAACAACCTCTGATTGCGTCTATGTTGTTGCTGGGAGAATTGCTCTTGGATATTTATCAGGAGATAACCCCAGAGAATGGGCCTTTGCTAAAATCATAGTGTACTTCTAAGAACTATGGTTGTATAGTTATAGTTTAAAGGGACAGTCTACACCAAAATTGTTATTGTTTAAAAAGATAGATCCTTTACTACCATTTCACTAACTTTCCACAACCAACATTTATATATTAATAAACTTTATAACATTTAAACCTCAAAATTTCTGCTTTTTTCTAAGCCACTACAGACAGCTTCTTATCACATGCTTTATTTGCTTTTCACAACAGGAGACTGCTAGTTCATGTGGGCCATATAGATAAACATTGTGCTCACACCCAGGGAGTTATTTAAGAGTCAGCACAAAACAGCACTAATTGGCTAAAATGCAAGCAAATAGCTAATAAATAAAAAGTCATGTGATCAGGGGTCTGTGAGAAGATGAGGTAAAAGGTATATTATTATAACTGTTTAGTTATGCAAAACTGGGGAATGGGTAATTAAGGGAGTATCTATCTTTTAAAACAATAACATCTGTACAGATTTTTTAAATTGTTTGCATAAAGATCGTTCTGGTGTGATTTACATTCACAGAGGACTTGTCACAATTTAGTTTTACTTTGCAGGCACATTACAATTTCTTTTGTGGTGATTTTATTTTAGTTCAAACTGAACTAACCATGGGCCAGATTATGAGTGGAGCGCTAACAGTGTTTGCGCTTGTTGGGTTTTTCCGCTCGTATTACAAGTTTAAAGTAAAAGTAATCACTTGGGCACAAAAACGATTTACGCTAGAATGATTACCGCGCCTCAGCTCTGGTTAACTGTTTCATGAAACAAGAAAGTGTCACAATACACATCAAAAATACATTACAAATTACAGTTACACTCATAATAACACCATCTAATAAAAATGATTCTAAAAAAAAATATTGCCCAAAAAAGTTATAAGGGCAGGTCTCAGGTGTTAGAAATAAAAAGACAGGCAAAGGGCTTTAACATAGAGATATATACATGTCTATATATGGGTATGTATGTATATATTAGTTTATGAAGAAAAGGCTGCAGCACTCCAAATATTAATTAGTGAATTTATTCCAAACAGTCCAAAAAATAAATATATATATATATATATATATATATATATATTGGTCCTTATTAATATACAAACAGAAAATACAGGAAATATGTACAAAAAATATAAAAAAACAAAATGGCTTCTTCAGGAAAAAGTCAGTATTTAGTGTGACCTCCCTTGGCACTAGGCACATCCTGAACTCGATTGGGTAAACTTCTCAGAGTTCTTCTTTAGATTTAGGTTGTCTTTAATTTAATTCTCTGTCCAGGTGATCCCATACGGCCTCTATAATATTCAGGTCTGGACTCTGTGGAGGCCAGTCCATGACTGTCAGTGTTTTATCAGCTGTTTTTTTTTCAAATATGATTTCACTGCATTAGCAGTGGGCATGGGATCGTTATCAGGCGCTTTCCAGAAGGAATGGCATGATGAATTAAAACCTGTCAGTACTTTTCAGCATTCATGATCCTATCAATTCGGACAATATTGCCAACACCACTGGGAAAAATGCAGCCCCAAATCAGGATAGACCCTCCACCATGTTTTTTACTGAAGGCCGCAAGCACTCATTCTTCCATCTCTCTTCAACTCTTCTTCTCACATAGTGTCAATGATTGGACCCAAAAATTTCAAACTTGGATTCATCACTCCATAAAATTATTTTTCCACTATTCATTCCAATCTTTGCGAGCTTTAGCATATCTTAGCCTTTTCCCATTGTTTCCCTTCCAAAAAAGTAATTTATTGACTGCTACCCTTTCACAAAGACCATTTCTAGCTTCTTCAGACTGTAGAAGGGTCAACTTGACATCCCGATGAAGCTGCCAGATGCTGAGCCAGGTCCTTGCTTGACTTCTTTCAGTCTCTCAAAGAAGAAACTCTGAGAAACTTCTCATCGGATTTTGAAAGTTTTCTTGGCCTTCCAGTCCTTCTTTTTTTTTTGTTATCCTTGACATCTCCTAATTCTTCAATTTCTTTATAACAGCTTGAATACCACATCTTGAGTATTTAGTTTGTTTGCTGATTTCCCTTTGAGAGCGGCCTTGCTGATGCAAAAGTATGATTTTATGTCTGTCAAATTCTGTGATCTTTGACATTTTGAATGGAATGATGTGATTGAAAGTTGTTCTTATTAGCAAGCTTAAAATTAATTAGACTCATGCCACATGTGTATGTAATGTTCAAGCATGTCTTGCACAAACCTGGTGTAATAGACCTTTTTCACAGCAGTAATTTTTACATGAAATAGTAGGACAAATACAGGTGTTAGCAATGACTTTAATTAGGGTTCCATTTAGGTTTTACGAGAGCCAGGTTCCTGCTATTGCTCAAGTGTAAGGGGAGGGCACACTAAATATTTGCACTTTAAACTATAGAAGCTGTTGTTTTAATACTGCATACAAATATTGTGTATTTTCTGGTTGCATTCTAATAAAGAGACTGAGAAATAATTATATATGGTCATTATACCATCCTAAAACATCAAATCTTATGGTGGCCTAAGACGTTTGCACAGTACTGTGTGTGTGTGTGTGTATTTATGTATTTATACAAACACACACTCACCAGCCATTTTATTAGTTACACCTGTTTAATTGCTTGGTAACACAAATTGCTAATCAGCCAATCACTTGGCAGCAACTCAATGCATTTAGGCATCTAGATGTGGTGAAGAAGACTTGTTGAAGTTCAAATCGAGCATCAGAATGGGGAAGAAAGTGGATTTAAGTGAATTTGAACATGGCGTGGTTGTTGGTGCCAGATGGGATGGTCTGAGCATTTAAAAAACTGCTGATCTACTGGGATTTTCACGCACAACCATCTCTAAGGTTTACAGAGAATGGTCCGAAAAGAGAAAATATCCAGTGAGCGGCAGTTGTGTGTACGAGAATGGGCAGACTGGTTTGAGATGATAGAAAGGCAACAGTAACTCAAATAACCACTCCTTACAACCAAGGTATGCAGAATACCATCTCTGAATGCACAACACGTTGAACCTTGAAGCAGCAGAAGACCACACCGGGTGCCACTCCTGTCAGCTAAGAACAGGAAACTGAGGCTACAATTCGCACAGGCTCACCAAAATTGGACAATAGAAGATTGGAAAAATGTTGCCTGGTCAGATAAGTCTCAATTTCAGCTGCGACATTCAGATGGTAGGGTCAGAATATGGCATAAACAGCATTAAAGCATGGATCCATCCTGCCTTGTATCAGCGGTTCAGGCTGCTGGTGGTGGTGGTGTAATGGTGTGGGGGATATTTTCTTGGCACACTTTGGTCCCTTAGGACCAATTGAGCATCGTATAAACACCATGGCCTACCTAGATATTGTTGATGACCATGCCCATCCCTTTATGACTACAGTGTACCCATCTTCTGATGGCTACTTCCAGCAGGATAATGCACCATGTCACAAAGCTCAAATCATCTCAAACTGGTTTCTTGAACATGACAATGAGTTCACTGTACTCCAATGGCCTCCACAGTCACCAGATCTCAAACCAGCAGAGCACCTTTGGGATGTGGTGGAACGGGAGATTTGCATTATGGATGTGCAGCCGACAAATCTGCAGCAACTGCATGATGCTATAATGTCAATATGGACCAAAATCTCTGAGGAATGTTTCAAACACCTTGTTGAATCTATGCCGCGAAGAATTAAGACAGTTCTGAAGGCAAAAGGGGAACCAACCCGGTACTAGAAAGGTGTACCTAATAAAGTGGCCTGTAAGTGTATGTATGTATGTGTATATATATATATATATATATATATATATATGTATGCATGTACTGTATATATGTATGTGTGTATGTGTATGTATATGTATATATATATATATATATATATATTTACATTGGAGCCCTTTGCAGTTACGTAGATGAAAACAACATGAAAAACATATTTATGCAATATTAATTTATAATAATGGTTCTATCTATGTATTTACTGTAAATATTTCACAGTCCTATGTTCTACACATAGGGGAATATTTATAAGTAATAAGTATTTTTAAATAGATATACATTTCTAAATTTATATATAAATATATATCTATACCGATATATAAATATATATTGTACCCCAAAAGAAATCCGATATATGTAGAAATACATATTTAAGAATAAAAATAACATTTTCTTCTATGTGCAGAACATTGGAATGTGAAAAATTGAGAATATGCAATTGGGTTTCCGGGCGAGTAGGGTGGTTTATCTACTTTTTTTGCTCTTTTGACTGCTAGGGGGAATAGGTTATCGCGCGTGCAATATTCAAAGTTTGGCTTTTTGGGATAATCGGGTTAGCGTGTGATCGAAAACACTTTACTTTCAACCAATAATATGAGCGCAACTCAACATGTGCAAAAAAACTTACTTCTAGCGCAGTTAACGCTCGAGCTCCACTTGTAATCTGGCACATCATCTTTTTAAACTTACAAATCAATCCATAAAATATTAACTACTTTTTTTAAATTAAATGGCTGAATTGGTAATTTGATTATCATCAGACAAAAGCCCCCGATGATCGAAACTAGTATACCTATAGGAGCTGGGGGATATTATACAAGTATATACAATGTTTTATTTATATTTTATTGTATAATGTGCATTTTAATTCATTGTAATTTTTTTTTTTAAATTGTGTATTTTGCTTTTGTCATGCTCCTATATATAAGTACATCCTCTTTGAATTCTATTGTTTTATGTATCAGGACATAACAATACAGAGGAGTTAATCGTTGACTCAATGACTGCAAGGTGACCAGGTCCTGTGGCTGCAAAACAAGCCCAAATCATAACCCCTCCCCACCACTGTGATTGACAGTTGGTATGAGGTGTTTGTGCTGATATGCAGTGTTAGGTTGTCTACAAACATGGCACTGTGCATTATGGCCACACATCTCCACTTTGGTCTCGTCTGTCCAAAGGACATTGTTCCAGAAGTCTTGCAGTTTGTTCAGATGCAGCTTTGCAAACCTAAGCTGCTCTGCCATGTTCTTTATAGTGAGAAGAGGCTTTCTCCTGGCAACCCTTGCATACAAACCACACTTGTTCAATAATTTTCTAATTGTACTGTCATGAACTTTAACATTTAATGCTAACTGAGCCTGTAGAGTCCGAGATGTAACTTATTAAGTTTTTTGCATCTTCTGTCAGTCTGACCTTGGGGTGAATTTGCTGGGACGTCCACTTCTGGGAAGATTGGCAACTGTCTTGTTTTCCACTTGTGAATAATCTTTTCTCACTGTAGAATGATGGACTTTAAATTGTTTGGAAATGGCCTTATAACACTTCCCAGATTGATGGGCAGCAACAATTGCTTCTCTAAGATCATTGCTGATGTCTTTCCTCCTTGGTATTGTGTTAACACCTGAATGCTCCAGACCAGCAAACTGCTAAAACTTAAGCTTTTATAGAGATAGTCACACCTGCTGAGGATCAATTAATCAAGGGCATTTGATTAGCAGCACCTGGCTGCTACTTAGCCTCTTAATTCCTATGGAAGCAGTAAGGGTGTACTTAGTTTTTCACACATGGCTTTTCCATTTTGGCTTTATTTTTGTTAAATAAATTATGAGTATTGTCAGCATAATATGTCATGCCAGATGCTTGTTATTATGTCCTAAAACATAGAAACCATAGAATTCAAAGAGGGTGCACATTGAGATTGCGAGAGTGCAAATTTTTTACTTTCAACTCGTAATCCGAACTCGAATCGCTGAACGCAAAAAAAATTCTAGTGGGTTTAAAGCTTGAATGCAAGCGCCATCTACCGCTCCACTTGTAATCTAGCCCTTTATTTATAAATGCATAACTTAATATTTTATTTATAAATAACTAAATATTTTATGTTCAAATCTCAAGGTTTTTACTGTCCCTTTTAACTAGGACTCCCTGACTCCCCCTCAGCAACCTCAGCTTTTTTTAAGTCATAGTCCCAAGATTTAATAATATATATGTATGTGTGTGTGTGTGTGTGTGTGTAAATTAAAAGGAATGCTACTTTTAAAAGTTATTACAAGCAACACCATCATTAAAATAATAATAATAAAAAAAAGTTACAAATGATTGCTCTAGTGTAATCGGCTCCTCATCTGTGCCTCTCTTTATATAACTGTAGCCATGACAAACTAATATAAAAGTTCTAATTTGTTGACACAGTAACGGGTTAATGCAGTGGAGTTATTTAGAGGTCATACCAGTTAGGGTTTATTGTAGGTTAGGAATAAGGGGTTAATGCTGATATAATTCATGGTCAGTGAGTTTATTTAGTTGGGGTTTATTGCACTACAAGTGGCACAGTATTTTTTTTTTTCCGCGGTCACGAAAACTCAGTAGGGTTAAGCTTTTTGCACTAGTTGGGTTCATATTACTAGTTTCAAAAAACTTACGGCCAGATTACGAGTTTTGCGTTAGGAGCTATGTGGTGCTAACAAGCAGTTTTTTTCTCACCGCTCACTTACCTGCAGCGCTGGTATTACAGGTTTTTACAAGCCTGGCGTTAAAAAGCAAGAAGTGAGCATTGAGCAAAATTGAGCTCCTTACCGCACTTCAATACCAGCGCTGCTTAAGTCAGCGGTGAGCTGGTTGTACATGCTCGTGCACAATTTCCCCATAGGAATCAACGGGGAGAGCCGGCTGAGAAAAAGTCTAACACCTGCAAAAAAACAGCGTAAAACTCATTAACACAGCCCCATTGATTCCTATGGGGAAAAAAAAGTTATGTTTACACCTAACACCCTAACATGAACCCCAAGTCTAAACACCCCTAATCTTACACTTATTAACCCCTAATCTGCTGCCCCCGACATCGTCGCCACCTACATTTATATTTATTAACCCCTAATCTACCGCTCCGGACATCGCCGCCACCTACAGTATACTTATTAACCCCCTAATCTGCTGCCCCCAACATCGCCGACACCTACATTATATTTATTAACCCCTAATCTCCCTCCCCCAATGTTGCCGCAACCTACCTACATTTATTAACCCCTAATCTGCCGCTGCCACTATAATAAACATATTAACCCCTAAACCGCCGCACTCCCGCCTCGCAACCACTATTTAAATATTATTAACCCCTAATCTGCCATCCCTAACATTGCCACCTACCTACATTTATTAACTCCTAATCTGCCGCCCCAGCGTCGCCGCCACTATACTAAATGTATTAACCCCTAAACCTAAGTCTAACCCTAACACCCCCTAACTTAAATATAATTACAATAAATCTAAATAAATATCAAGATTATTACCTAAATAATTCCTATTTAAAACTAAATGCTTACCTGTGAAATAAACCCTAAGATAGCTACAATATAACTAATAGTTACATTGCAGCTATCTTAGTGTTTATTTTTATTTTACAGGCAAGTTTGTATTTATTTTAACTAGGTAGAATAGTTACTAAATAGTTATTTACTATTTAATAACTACCTAGCTAAAATAAATACAAAAGTACCTGTAAAATAAAACCTAACCTAAGTTACAATAACACCTAACACTACACTACAATTAAATAAATTAACTAAATTAAAAACAATTAAATAAATTAAATTAATTTTAGCTAAATTACAAAAAAACCCACTAAATTACAGAAAATAAAAAACAAATTACAGATCTTTAAACTAATTATACCTAATCTAATAGCCCTATCAAAATAAAAAAAGCCCCCCAAAAATAAAAAAAACCCTAGCCTAAACTATCAATAGCCCTTAAAAGGGCCTTTTGCGGGGCATTGCCCCAAAGTAACTCTTTTACCTGTAAAAAAAAATACAAACAACCCCCTCAACAGTAAAACCCACCACCCACACAACCAACTCCCCAAATAAAATACTAACTAAAAAAACCTAAGCTCCCCATTGCCCTGAAAAGGGCATTTGGATGGGCATTGTCCTTAAAAGGACATTTAGCTCTATTGCAGCCCAAATCCGTAACCTAAAAAATAAGCCCACCCAATACAAAAAAATAAGCCCACCCAAAAAACCTAACACTAACCCCCTGAAGACCGGACATCCATCCTCAAGGAAGCAGCAGAAGTCTTCATCCAACCGGGCCGAAGTCCTCAACGAAGCCGGGAGAAGTCTTCATCCAAGCCGGGCAAAGTGTTTTTTTTCAGATGGGCAGAAGTCTTCATCCAGACGGCATCTTCTATCTTTATCCATACGACGCGGAGCAGGTCCATCTTCAAGACATTCGACGCGGAGCATCCTCTTCATCCGGAGTCTTCTTACTGAATTACGGTTCCTTTAAATGACGTCATCCAAGATGGCGTCCCTTAGATTCTGATTGGCTGATAGAATTCTATCAGCCAATCAGAATTAAGGTAGAAAAAATCCTATTGGCTGATTCAATCAGCCAATAGGATTGAGCTAGCATTCTATTGGCTGTTCCAATCAGCCGATAGAATGCAAGCTCAATCCTATTGGCTGATTGCATCAGCCAAAAGGATTTTTTCTAACTTAATTCCGATTGGCTGATAGAATTCTATCAGCCAATCGGAATCTAAGGGACACCATCTTGGATGACGTCATTTAAAGGAACCGTCGTTCAGTAAGTAGACTCCGGATGAAGAGGATGCTCCACGTCGGATGTCTTGAAGATGGAACTGCTCCGCGTCGGATGGATGAAGATAGAAGATGCCGTCTGAATGAAGACTTCTGCCAGTCAGGAGGACCAGTTTGCCCGGCTTAGATGAAGACTTCTCCCGGCTTCGTTGAGAATGGATATCCGGTCTTCAGAACTGTAAGTCGATCTTCATGGGGTTAGTGTTAGGTTTTTTTAAGGGTGTATTGGGTGGGTTTATTTTTTAGGTTAGGGATTTGGGCTGCAATAGAGCTAAATGCCCTTTTCATGGCAATGGGGAGCTTAGTTTTTTTTAGTTAGGCTTTTATTTGGGGGGTTGGATGTGTGGGTGGTGGGTTTTACTGTTGGGGGGGTTGTTTGTATTTTTTTTTACAGGTAAAAGAGCTGATTACTTTGGGGCAATACCCAGCAAAAGGCCCTTTTAAGGGCTATTGATAGTTTAGTTTAGACTAGGGTTTTTTTTATTTTGGGGGGGGGGCTTTTTTATTTTGATAGGGCTATTAGATTAGGTGTAATTAGTTTAAAGATCTGTAATTTGTTTTTTATTTTCTGTTATTTAGTGGGGGGTTTTATCATTTAGCTAATTTAATTTATTTAATTGTTTTTAATTTACAGGTACTTTTGTATTTATTTCAGCTAGGTAGTTATTAAATAGTAAATAACTATTTAGTAACTATTCTACCTAGTTAAAATAAATACAAACTTGTCTGTAAAATAAAAATAAACCCTAAGATAGCTACAATGTAACTATTAGTTATATTGTAGCTAGCTTAGGGTTTATTTTACAGGTAAGTATTTAGTTTTAAATAGGAATTATTTAGGTAATAATCTTAATATTTATTTCGATTTATTGTAATTATATTTAAGTTAGGGGGTGTTAGGGTTAGACTTAGGTTTAGGGGTTAATATGTTTATTATAGTGGCGGCGACGTTGGGGGCGGCAGATTAGGGGTTAATAAGTGTAGGTAGGTTATGGCGACATTGGGGGTGGCAAATATAATGTAGGTGTCAGCGATGTTGGGGGCGGCAGATTAGGGATTAATAAGTATAATGTAGGTGGTGGCGGTGTCCGGAGCGGCAGATTAGAGGTTAATAAGAATAATGTAGGTGGCGGCGATGTTTGGGGCGGCAGATTAGGGGTTAATAATATTTAACTAGTGTTTGTGAGGAGGGAGTGCGGCGGTTTAGGGGTTAATAAGTTTATTCAAGTGGCGGCGATGTCCGGAGCGGCAGATTAGGGGTTAAAAATATTATTATAGTGTTTGCGATGCAGGAGGGCCTCGGTTTAGGGGTTAATAGGTAGTTTATGGGTGTTAGTGTACTTTTTAGCACTTTAGTTTTGAGTTTTATGCTACGGCTTTGTAGTGTAAAACTCATAACTACTGACTTTAGAATGCGTTACGGATCTTGGAGGTAGAGGGTGTACCGCTCACTTTTTGGCCTCCCAGGACAGACTCGTAATACCAGCGCTATGGAAGTCCCATAGAAAAAAGACTTTACGAAATTTACATAAGTCGTTTTGTGGTAAGGCCAAAGAAGTGTGCGGTGCCCCTAAACCTGCAAGACTCATAATAGCACCGGTATTGAAAAAGCAGCATTAGGACCTCTTAACGCTGCTTTTTAACGCAAAATTTGTAATTAGCCGTTATTTTGCACTAGCGTTAACCTGAATAGCACGAAAACCTAACTTAATTGTATGTGTTCATGTGTTTCCCCATAGAAATCAATGGAGAAAAAAAAAACTGGGGGGGATAAAACTAACACATTCCATCCCATTCCCTATAGAAGTCAATGGAGAAAAAAATTGTTGGAAAAAAAACACCCATTGGGCAAACATAGCATATACGCATTAGCAAATGTTAAAGGGACAGTCTAGTCAAAATTAAACTTTCATGATTCAGATAGGGCATGCAATTGTAAACAACTTTCCAATTCACTTCTATTATCTAATTTGATCAATTCTTTAGATATCCTTTGTTGAAGAAATAGCAATGCACATGTGTGAGCCAATCACACAAGGCCTCTATGTGAAGCAACCAATCAGCAGCTACTGAGCATATGTAGATATGTTTTTCAGCAAGTGATATAAAGAGAATGAAGCAAATTAGATAATAGAAGTAAATTAGAAAGTTGTTTAAAATGACATGCTCTTTCTAAATCATGAAGGAAAAAAATTGGGTTTTATATCCCTTTAAATATTTCCAGTATATACATAGTTAAAATATTTGTTAAATATGAATATTGCATACATATGTTTTATCATGTTTACATTTACCTAACTGCAAAGGGCTATAATGCACTTATATATATGTTTTATATATGTGTGTAAATATATATCAATGTTTTTATGTGTGTATATATCACTGTAAATACATATATACACATATAAATATACATACATACATACAAACACATATTTAACAATGTATATGTATATGTTTCAATGTTAAAGCCATTTGCCTGCCTTTTTTTTTCTAACACCTGAGATCTCATATCTTTGAGCCCTTATAACTTTTTTGTGCAATATTTTTTTGAAATATTTTTTTTTTAAGACCGTGTTAATATGAGTGGTTAAAAGTGATATTCTGTGACAACACAATCAAGTAAATAACAAAATAAACAAAAAAATGTGTTAAGGTACAAGCACAAATATAGAAATAAGGATACGAGTCCCAGTGAAATCTGGATGTAGCGTCCTTTTGGGGGAAAAAAGAAAAGTGACAATAGTAAAGTATTGCTAAGTCCAACTCTGGAACATTGAGTGATATCTTCCTCACACAGACGAGAGCTATAATTCAGCTCTTAGTTTGCAAGTCCATGAAATATCCTTTATCTGGTTACAAAGGACTGCAACGGAATTCAGAATATGAATAAAATATATTTATTATTAAAAACAGT
This sequence comes from Bombina bombina, assembly GCF_027579735.1. NCBI lineage: Eukaryota > Metazoa > Chordata > Amphibia > Anura > Bombinatoridae > Bombina > Bombina bombina. Next base: position 524,907,882 of record NC_069504.1, read on the forward strand.
CACTCGGGTTTACAAGACTTTCATATGGATGAACTCTTTCTATATCAGACTGGCAACTCTAACAAACAGCTCTAAGCCGTGACAAAGAGTTCCAATAGAGGCCCAAGCCTCCTGGTGACATGAAGTTCTAATGTCCAATCGATCTGACGTACGTTTCTCCGGAAACCACCTCCGGCTGGAGATTTTTTTTTTATAATGTATTTTCTTCATAAATGGAAAGAGTCCACATTCATTACTTTTGGGAATTCAGAACCTGGCCACCAGGAGGAGGCAAAGACACCCCAGCCAAAGACTTAATTTCTCCTCCCACTTCCCTTATACCCCAGTCATTCTTTGCCTTTCGTCCCAGGAGGTTGGCAGTTTTGGATTAGTCTCTTATGGAGTGTAGTACTCTTCGGCATGGGACTGGAGTTTTAAGTAGTCCTGTCAGCCTTTCAGTGAAAGCATGGATGAAAGTTAGAGTCCGGAGATGCAGGGAGAGTCTTTCTGTGAAACCATCCCGAATCATATTAGCAGCTCCACAAGCAATGGCCTTGACGAATTTCGCCGGCCTGCTTTCTTCTCTCAAGTCCATGGCAGAAGCAATGCTACTATCTGTCACACTTGAAGGGCCGTGTTCCTGTTCCACGGTGTAGATTCCGGTAAGATCATTTCATTTTACTTTCTTCATGAAATGTACTGTATTAAAGATGTTTTTTCTGAGGGGCTACCACCTCGCGGGACTAACTTATAACACAGGGTCTCAGTGAGGCTCCTTTTGTATCTTGGAATCAAGGGTTAATATCTCCTGAGGGGGGTTATTGAACAGGGTTTTTTTTTTAATTATGTTTGTTATATGATTCAACCTGCTTATGTGTAGTGTTATTTTGGCTCATGGCTTGTGGAACATAACAGCTTTTGGAAAGTGACGCAACCTTATGGTCAGGCATGCTTTTTTGGACTATACGGTTCACCTGGTGACCGGACGTGGTCACGTTTTTTGGGCTCCATTTCCGCATTCCTGACCGTGTGGCAACGGAGAAATTCTGGTCTGCTGGTGTCTGGTTCATAGGTGGTGGTAAGTGCCCCAGCCATTGTGGGTGTCAGGTGCCGTTTAGATCTTTTAGTCCACTCTTTTGTATTCAATATCCTAGTTATGGAGGAGTCTGATATTGTGGAGACAGACGTCTATGTTTCGGATTATACTCCTTGTGCAGAATGCGTAATGCCCGGCTTGATACAAGCCTATCAGTTATGTTCTGGGTGCCGTATTAGAGTGCTCAATTCCTCTGGATCGGGGAATCAAGGGGCCGCTGAGCCATCCGCCTCTGGGGCTTCTGTCCCCCGAGTGGCAAGTTCCTTTCCACCATCTCTTACTACGCATGCACAGGTAACCCAGACTCTGCTTATCCTTTTCGGGAAGGTGGCTTGTTCCCACAGGGGGGTTTCGGCACAATGTTGCATGTCCATAATTTTGATGCTGGCGAATCTGCAACTTCCAGATTGTTGCTTCAGATATTGTTCTGGTTCCGTTATCCAGGGCTCCTCAGGCATGGGATGGCCTGTTCAGCTCTCTGGGGGAATGACTGTCCCTGAGGCTTCAGGGGGTCAACCTTCGGCCCGGAGTCGTCTTTTGCTCTGGCAGGCGTATGTTGTGCTTTTCGGTATAGACTGGCACGCCTTCGTGTTCTATTGAGGCACGCTTTGGCGTCATTGGAAGATCCCATCCTTAATCGATCTGAAAATTCTCAGTCTTCTTCTTAGAATAGCTTTCAGAATTAGATATAAGCGGATAAAGTATTCCTCTTATAGGCTTATTTGTTGAGTATCCTTTTCCAGTTATGAGCTTGGAAGTCCCTGTTGGGATATTCCTACGGGTGCGTCTGTTCTTTTTGAGTGATAACCTACGGGCTGCCTTCTTTATTCACTCCGGTTAGGATGATTGTTTATTGCTACAGCTCATGTTTGTTTTATTTTTCCTTCGGGAATCTTATTTTCTGGAATAGATACTCGCGATCTTTTGATGGCACTGTTTACTTCTACGGAAGTTTGTCTAGGGGACGTGTTTGGTCATAAGTTTATCTGCCGTTTATTCTCCCTCTGAGGGTGAATATGTGAGGCCTTGGGCCCTTGGTTGCAGGCTAAGCCTGCTTGGGTTCAGATCCTTCTGTCCCTATTTCTGACTCGTGGTGCCTGTTCTACCTGGCTAATCCGGGTAGGGTGCCGAGTGCTTCACATTTATTATCTTGTTTTTAATTTACAAGATCTGCTGAGCATTCTGGAAGGACCTAAGGGTTTGTGGGGTGTGGAGGATTGGTTCAGTCCTCATTAGCCTTTTTAGCTGGTCGTTTGGGATTTGGTGGAGTTCCGCTGCGACACACTCAGTTGTTTCCGATGTCTGTCGGGACTTAGAGTGTTCCTTCCCACGTGGGTGAAGGTTTGGAGGATTTAGGGCTTCCTTGCCGCCGGTTCCTGGCAGTCTTGCCTTTTAGGGGCTTTTTTGGAGATTTCGAACTTAGCAGTTTAGCTGCCTTCTGGGAGGGCCTGTGGCCTTTTTCCTGTTTTTGGGAGTTAGTTTTTTTCCCTATTGGGGATGATAGGCTGTGTTGTCTCCTTCTCCAAGCTTTGCTTAGGGTTTTTTTCTACAGGGGTTGGGATGCTTTGCATTCTTTTTCCTTAGGTGGGTTCCTCTGGTTACGTACTCTGAGGTGTTTATGGAGACGTTTAGGGGCACACTGGCGTGGCCTTGTGGTTTGCTCTAGCCTTGTTCTACTCCCTTTTCGGAAGACTTGGTCCTCGACGTTTTTCCTTGGTCTTGGATGTCTTGGTGGTGTTCTGCACGCCTTTTGGGCTCTAGAGTCTTGTAGCGACTCTGTTGTGCTCTAGCTCCTTTTGGAGTGCTGGACTCCGGCAAGGGGTGTTCTCTCCCTTTGAGTTGGGAATTTTCGAGTGACTCTTGTTTTTCTGTTTTTCTGGTTAGTCCGGTTATTTCCCAGTGAGGTCTGTTTTCAGACAGGGTATGTGTGTTCCCTGGGGTGTGGTTGGTTCCACACATTTCTGGGCCCGGGCCTATAGTTTTTGTCTTGGATCCTTATGATCCTGTGGCTGGTTCAGTGCGTTCCAGTTTTTCCAGAGAACATTGGCTATGACTTATGATCTAGTTAGGTGAGCTGCTTGCAGCTTGGCCAGGATCTGTGCATTTTTTGGATATGCTCTTTTTGGTCTGTCCTGTCGTTTGAATGATGGGTGCTCTCCTTCATTGGGAGTTCTTCTGTGTTTTGGTGTCTGTATGATTTTCATTCAGCTTTTGTTTTCATCAGGCTACGGCTTCCTGTTTGGGGCTTGTGTGCTGTTTTTCTCTGTGCTCTCCCCCTTGGGGGCGTAATTCTGTTCTTTTGGAATTTCCTCTCTCAGGAGGTTGTCTGTCTTGTCTTGTGGGCAGGTGATTGGAAACCCTATAGTGGGTTGTTCTGTTCAACCTGTGGAGATTGAGGTCTTTGTGTTGAGACTGTCATTAGTATCATACTGGGTTCTTATGGCGATCTACTGCATTTCTCCGTTCATCTCTTTTTTTTTTTTTTTTTGTCAATCCAATTTGTCAATTTTTAATATCAATTTATGTATTTTCAAATTATTATACTTTATTCTAGAAGCTAAAATATTTTTTTCCTGGTTTTATAATAAGATACCAAAGTGCCAGTCCTATATTTTCAATCCACTGTTTACTGTATTGGAGATTTCTGTCCTTCAGAAGTTTGGATTAACTGTTTCAGAAAATGAGGTAAGTTAGATTGTTCGTAAGTGTATTGTGAATTTTGAGCAAACGTCACCTGCATACAGCTGGTGAGATAATTCACAAGAATTGTGAGAGAGCTTCAAACATACCCTGGGAACTCCCCTGTCCCTCCCAATGTATGAAGTTGTGCTTACTTTTACAATAGAACAAATACAAAGTGCAATGGTATTTGTAAAAGATACACAGAAATATACAAACATACAAATTATGATCCTAATTTGTTAAAGTAACACATAGACTTTCAACACTTAATAAGAATTTGTAAAATCACTGTGAGATCTAAATCTAATCTTTTAATTTTAATTATATTTAATGTTTGGATTATGGTTGCCACTTGACAGTGAAGTGATCCTTTATAAGTAAATATATTATGTGCGCACATAGTAACCTAAAATTGTTTTATCTTTTTTATAGGAGGGAAAGTATAAAGTTTGTAGACATACAGTGTTCTATATGCCGCATTGTGGGAAGGCACTCTACAATAATCTGCTATGGAAAAACTGGTTACAGAACTCATTGCCCAACATTATCATAATTGGCAACAGTTTTTGTTTTTTTTCCAAAGAAGGTTTATTATTATTCCATGTCAAGTACAAACATTACTCAATTATTGCTTCGACCAGAAGAAAAAGAAAAATAGAATCAGATAGTACCATTACATACAAATCTTGATATCTAATACATTGGCATTGCCATTTCAACGTACAATATATTTGTCTTGATACATCTTATTTACAATATTACCCCAAAGGGCAAGCCTATTATCCCATCCCTTCTTTTCACATTTTTTCTCTTTTTTTTTTCCTCTTTAACCACAGAATTAGAAATTATATTTCCCCCGAGTTTCCATATAACTTATACAAAGTTTATAATATCACTTCTATGCCTAACTACCCTTACACCGTCAAGTTTATCCCAACAATAACCCAGATACAACAATAACAGGCAAAAAAAAAGAAAGAAAGAAAAGAGAAAGAGAAAAAAAATGTTAACACCTCCTCCTCCGCTCCCACCTCCCCCCCAGAGCATCCCAATTATCCTAGTCGAAGAGCCATTCTCCTCGCAATCTACAGTTTTCTATGTAACTTGAGTTCTCAAACTTCTTAATTGTTCGTTTCTGTTCCTCTATATTTAGGGTTTTGATCCAGTTCCCCCATTTATCAAAAAAGTGTGGGATATTAATTTCCAAGTGAAACATGGTATCTTGAAGTTCTATGAGAAATTGATGATATATATTTTCCCTTAAATTCACTAAGGCCTAGATTTAGAGTTGGGCGGTAGCCGTCAAAACCAGCGTTAGAGGCTCCTAACGCTGGTTTTAGGCTACCGCCGGTATTTGGAGTCAGTCAGGAAAGGGTCTAACGCTCACTTTGCAGCCGCGACTTTTCCATACCGCAGATCCCCCTACGCCATTTACGTATCCTATCTTTTCAATGGGATCTTTCTAATGCCGGTATTTAGAGTCGTGGCTGAAGTGAGCGTTAGAATTCTAACGAAAAAACTCCAGCCGCAGAAAAAAGTCAGTAGTTAAGAGCTTTCTGGGATAACGCCGGTTTATAAAGCTCTTAACTACTGTGCTCTAAAGTACACTAACACCCATAAACTACCTATGTACCCCTAAACCGAGGCCCCCCACATCGCCGCCACTCTATAAAAAATTTTTAACCCCTAATCTTCCGCTCCGTACACTGCCGCCAACTACGTTATCCCTATGTACCCCTAATCTGCTGCCCCTAACACCGCCGACCCCTATATTATATTTATTAACCCCTAATCTGCCCCCCACAACGTCGCCTCCACCTGCCTACACTTATTAACCCCTAATCTGCCGTCCGCACGCCGCCAGCTACATTATAGCTATGTACCCCTAATCTGCTGCCCCTAACACCGCCGACCCCTATATTATATTTATTAACCCCTAATCTTCCCCCCACAACGTCACCTCCACCTGCCTACACTTATTAACCCCTAATCTGCCGAGCGGACCGCACCGCTATTATAATAAAGTTATTAACCCCTAATCCGCCTCACTCCCGCCTCAATAACCCTATAATAAATAGTATTAACCCCTAATCTGCCCTCCCTAACATCGCCGACACCTAACTTCAAGTATTAACCCCTAATCTGCCGATCGGAGCTCACCGCTACTCTAATACATTTTTTAACCCCTAAAGCTAATTTTAACCCTAACACCCCCCTAAGTTAAATATAATTTTATTCTAACTAAATAAATTAACTCTTATTAAATAAATTATTCCTATTTAAATCTAAATACTTACCTGTAAAATAAACCCTAATATAGCTACAATATAAATTATAATTATATTATAGCTATTTTAGGATTAATATTTATTTTACAGGCAACTTTGTATTTATTTTAACCAGGTACAATAGCTATTAAATAGTTAATCACTATTTAATAGCTAAAATAGTTAAAATAATTACAAAATTACCTGTAAAATAAATCCTAACCTAAGTTACAATTAAACCTAACACTACACTATCAATAAATTAATTAAATACAATACCTACAATTATCTACAATTAAACCTAACACTACACTATCAATAAATTAATTAAATACAATATCTACAATTATCTACAATTAAACCTAACACTACACTATCAATAAATTATTTAAATAAAATATCTACAAATAAATACAATGAAATAAACTAACTAAAGTACGAAAAATAAAAAAGAACTAAGTTACAAAAAATAAAAAAATATTTACAAACATTAGAAAAATATTACAACAATTTTAAACTAATTACACCTACTCTAAGCCCCCTAATAAAATAACAAAGCCCCCAAAATAAAAAATGCCCTACCCTATTCTAAATTAAAAAAAGTTCAAAGCTCTTTTACCTTACCAGCCCTGAACAGGGCCCTTTGCGGGGCATGCCCCAAAGAATTCAGCTCTTTTGCCTGTAAAAAAAACACATACAATACCCCCCCAACATTACAACCCACCACCCACATACCCCTAATCTAACCCAAACCCCCCTTAAATAAACCTAACACTAAGCCCCTGAAGATCTCCCTACCTTGTCTTCACCTCACTGGGTCCCGATCTGTCCAGAAGAGCCTCCGATGTCTTGATCCAAGCCCAAGTGGGGGGCTGAAGAGTGACGTCCATCCTCGGGCTGAAGTCTGGATCCAAGCGGCGGCTGAAGAAATCCATCATCGGCTGAAGTCGGAAGTCCATCATCGGGATTAAGTCTTCTATCAAGCCGCATCTTCAATCTTCTTTCTTCTGGAGCGGCGAGTAGGCGTCGGTTGAAGAGGTTGGATCCGCGTCGGTTGGAAAGAAGATGGCTCCGCTCCAGAAGAAAGAAGATTGAAGATGCGGCTTGATAGAAGACTTAATCCCGATGATGGACTTCCGACTTCAGCCGATAACTATATTAACTATATTAACCCTAATATAATTAGGGTTAATATAGTTAATATAGCTGGCGGCTGTGTAGGGGGATTAGATTAGGGGTTAATACATTTATTATAGGTGGCCGCGGTGTAGGGGGATGTAGATTGTAGGCAAAAGAGCAGTTTACTTTGTGACAAAGCCCCGCCAAAAGCCCTTTTAAGGGCTGGCAAAAGAGCTGAATTCTTTGGGGCATGCCCCGCAAAAAGCCCTTTTAAGGGCTGGCAAAAGAGCTGTTACTTTGGGGCAATGCCACGCAAAAAGCCCTTTTCAGGGCTATTTGTAGGGTTAGACTTAGGTTTAGTGGTAGGGATAGTTTAGTATTTTAGGGGTTAAATAATTTAATATAGATGGCGGCGGAGTAGGGGGATTAGATTAGGGGTTAATAATTTTAAAATAGATAGCGGCGGGGTAGGGGCTCACTTTAGGGGGTAGGTAAGGTAGATGGCGGCGGTGTTAGGGGCTCACTTTAGGGGGTTATAGATTTAATATAGCTGGCGGCGGTTTAGGGGTTAATAACTTTATTAGGTAGCGGCGGGCTCCGGGAGCGGCGGTTTAGGGGTTAATACATATTTTATGGTTAGGCTAGTAAGGGGGGATAGCGGATAGAGGGTTAGACGTGTCGGGCTATGTTAGGGAGGCGTGTTAGACTTGTCGGGCTATGTTAGGGAGGCGTGTTAGACAGATCGGGTGATTTAGACTTTAGTCAGGTTTTGTAGGCGCCGGCAGTTTCTAACGTGCCGTAAGTCACTGGCGACACCAGAAATTTGTACTTGCGCAGATTTCTGGACATTGCTGGTTTATCCGACTTACGACACTTTAGCATCTGACGGCGCCGTATATGGGATAGCTCGAGTTGCGAGCTGAAACTGCGGGCGACGCGGGTTCCCTCGCTTGCGCCACAAACTACGCCGTTTATCGGATCGCGCCCATGGTCTTTATCTTTAATTTTGCTTATAAAATTTTTGGTTTTGTGATTTTTATCTATTCGTGCAAGAAAGCTACCTACCTTATTCCCATATCTATAATATTATGTACAGTTCTTTATATTCTCTTTGATTTCATTTTGCAAAAAAATAATTATCTTTTTTTTTTAGCCTGCAAGTATTTCTGCCAGTTAATTATATTTTTTTGCTGAATATAATTAGAATACTTATTGATTAGACAATTAGTTACCTGTTATCTGTATAAGTTCATTTTTTTTGCCTTATTAGGTACGTCGTGATCTCGTCTCTTAGTACTGCTTTCGCAGCATTCCAGAATATGTGAGTTTTCTCAAACGCCCCATCATTAAACCGTTTATAGTCAGCCCATTTCTTTTTTAAGAAATTTATGAACTTGGTACTTTTTTATGAAATATTTCGGAAAAAAAACCTGGTTAGTCTTCATGTCCTTCTGCTTAGGATTTAGTATAATTACGATAGGAGCATGGTCTGAAATTGTTATCATATCAATATGTATTTCCTGGATATAATTAATTTCTCTGAGGTAAGGAAGTAGTCGATCCTGGATAGGGTTTTTTTAGATTTCGAGAAGCATGTAAACTCCCTTTCATCTGGATGCATAATTCTATAAGTATCTAATATTAAATCCTGTTGGAATCTCTTTATAATGTGGGTTTCTCTCTTTCTTCTTGCTATTGTAGTTTTATCTATCCTCTTCCCCCCCTCTTGATCTGTACTTCCTCTGCATCTATCCAATGTACTGTTGGGGGCTATGTTAAAATCTCCTCCTATAATTAAAGAATTTCCAGGGTGCTTAAGTAATTTATCCCGTAGAGTTTGCCAAAATCCTATATCTTCTTCATTTGGGCCGTATACATTACATATAACAAATTTTCTATCCCCTGTTTCTACTTCCATTATAATATATCTACCTTCCTCATCTCTCACTAAATTCTCTATTTTATATTCTAATGTTTTGCTAAAGAGGATGGCCACTCCTTTTTTCCTTTGATGTCCTAATGTATATATAACTTCTTTAACCCATCCCCCTTTTAATTTGGTCACCTCTGATTCCTTCAAATGTGTTTCCTGTAATAACAGTATTTGGGCACCCAGTTTTGCATATCTCAGTATAGATTTACGGTTAATAGGTGATGTAATCTTACCTACGTTCCACGATACAATTTTAAAATTAATTTTATAAAGTACATAAAAGCACTGATTCTTTTAAAGAGTGTCCAACAAGAGGGATGCCCCAAGGGAGAAGTGGGGAGAGGGGATAGAGCACAAAAGAAGAAAAAAATAAAAATGAATTTTCAAAATGCCAACTACCTTCCCACATTTTAATTCTATACATTTTTATCTTTCCTAAAAACATAAATTATATACATCACCATAATGTAATAATATAACCAAAATACATAAGCCTTGTTATTTCTCCAAGCTATCGCTGTGATTTTCTAAAAACTTATTAACTTCATTAATTTCAGTAAACAACTTATTCCCTTCCTTTGTTTGAATGCTAACCCTGGCTGGGTACAGGAGTCTAGCTCTCCAACCCTCCTGTATTAATTTAGTACAAATTGGCGCCAATATGCGCAGTTTATTTGAAGTCTCGTATGAGAAGTCATTAAACAATAGAATTTTCCTTCCCTTATAAGTGATTTCTCCATTTACCTTCCGATAAGCATTCTTAATTTTAATCTTTTCCTGAAAGTTCAATAATTTCATGATAACTGGTCGGCTACTTTTATTTCTCCCCTCTTCATTCCTTTCTGGGCCTATTCTATGTATCCGTTCAATCACTATATCCTGATCTTCATCTTTAATTTTTAATAATCCCATTAAATCTACCTCCACAAATCTCTTAAGGTCTTTCTCCTGTATATCTTCCGTTAGGCCAATAAGGCGCAAATTACTTCTTCTGGCCCTATTTTCTAGGTCCTCTAGTTTATTTTTGATGTGTTAAATCTGACTAGACATGGTACGTAAGCCCTTTTCCCTTTAACGGGCCCCGTCTTCAATATCTGAAATTTTGATTTGTAAACTGTTTTACCTTAAGTGTTAGTGAAGATATATTAGTTTGTATTAAGTCAAATTTAGGTCTGAAACTCTGAATAGTGCATCAAGTTGTTTAATTAACTCTTCATTATTAGGGTTCTGGATAGAACTCCCTTCCCCTATTCCTCTGTGTGGTTCTAGTGAAATTCTACTCCCTTTTTTTTCCTGGTTTTTATTTCTAGAGGACATATTTGGTGAAATGATTTTACTTTTGTTTAAATATTTTTCCATATATATGTTTAAGAGAAAAAATAGAGAAGGATAAGGAAGAAGAAAAAGAAAAAATAGGTGTGTATTATATTAATTAATGAAAGACTCAGAGTAAATAAATATTCTAAGTGTGTCCTAAGATTGTGCTATCGTTACCACTATGTAGCAACCTCTTTTAAATCTATAAATAATTTTAAAGGTTATCCAATAAGAACCAGACCAGTTTGTGCCTCTGCAGTCTATCTTCTGTGCAAATTACTTTTCTAGAGTTTTTACCTGGGGCCTTGATTCTAACTAGGGAGAGACTTAACTCTAATACCTCCTATGTTCTAGGCCTCTTAGGTATTACCTTTTGATTTTATCTGGGCAATGTATAAAATATATATGACTCTGATATATCTTAGCGCTACGTTTGATATATGTTATCTCGTTTTATCACCTCTTTACCCCTCCAGTATATTATTTAACAGGCCAGGAGCCAGACCATTTATTATCTTTGCTGAATATTAATACATTTTTCTAGTAAGAGGGACATAAATTATATTACTGAGGATTCTATATACCATGCACCACTTAACTACCTCTTAAATTCAGGGGCTCTTAATCAATAATTGTAAATTATTTTTAGTCAATGTATATAATATTGCTCTATCTTAATGCTTCCATTGGTGTATTTTACCAATTTTTTTCACACCTTTTAACCCTGCAGGGTATTATTTTACTTAACCAGTATATATACCTTATATGGTACTAATATGTCTTAACATTGCATTTGATATATATTACCATTTTTTTTTTTTTTGCCACACCTTTATCCCTGCTCGAAATTATCCAAATTATCAAACAGGCCTGTTTATAGTATCATACGCCTTTACCTCTGCAGTTTGTTATAATCAGAGTATATACCAATTATTATACTACTTGTCTTAACGTTATGCTTGATATATGTAACCACCTTTTTCACACACCTTTAGTCCTGCATTATGTTATTAAACAGACCCATTTGTGATATCATATTCCTTTAGCCCTGTAAAGTATTAACTACCAGGCCAGAAACCAATCCTTACTATGTAAGTAAGTTCATTTTTCTTTTCCTCCTCTGTATGCCTCTGCTATATCTGGAGATTAGACTTTACTATATGTTACCACACTCTTGTCACACTTTACCCCTACAACATGCTGTTTAATAAACGCTTAGGCCTCTAGTTATCAAGCTCTGTAAGGAACTTGATGGCCCCTGTTTCTGGCGAGTCTTCAGACTCGCCAGAAACATCAGTTATGAAGCAGCGGTCACAAAGGTCCGACAGACATTGATAAATAGAGGCCATAGTATTATCAGATATGCAACAGGGGGGGGATGTTGGCTAGCCTGGAGTTCTCCCCTATGAATAACTTAATAAGCTTTAAAGTCCTGTTATTTTTTAAGAAAGGTGCAAAACAGTTCTGCAGTTTTTACTACTGTAATTCCATTCTCTGGGCACTCTTTAGTTCATGGGAATGTTTTTGTTCAGGGAAGACCTCCAAAGTTTTTTATTTTGAGGATGTTTTTTCTCAGTCGATGTTCTGTATTTTTTTAAACTCTGCTCCTTTTGGTGTATGTTGTGGCTTAAGCTTTTTTTATTTATTTTTTCCTCCCCACTGACTTTGACTCAGGCTCTTTTTCCAGGGAAAACTGTGTTTCCGGTCCTCAAAACTGGCTGCTTTTTGTTTTAAAAGCCAGGAGTGTCCTTTATCCTTCTATGGGCTAGGGAAAATCGGGGGGGGGGGTGAATAGGACAGTCCTTGCCAGGCCCTACTCTCGCAGGAGCTCCTATATAGTTTAAATGTGGATGTGCACCTGCCCCCCCCCCCCCCTTCTGTACCCAGTCGCTAGGCAGCAATGAGAAAAATAAGCTGTCTTTTCGGCATAAAAGTTAATAGTTCTGCACTTACCTTAATTGAGGGAAATTTCAGCCTCTGTGGTCCATCCGATCAACAGGCGCTGTCCTCTTGTAGTAGCCCTTTTTTGCTATGGACTTGATGGTAGGCAGAAATAGATTTTATGCCCAGGATCCAAGAAGGTCCCTTCCTGAGCCGGTGAACTTCCGTCACCTTTTTATCTGGGGTCAGGAACCTGGCGTCTGAGCATTCTCCGCGCTACTACCGCTCACCACTCCCTTTGTGGGTCCTGGCGGATAGCGCGTGCCCCCCGAGACTGGCTGGCTACTCTGCAGATGACTTTCTCAGCCCTATGCAAGCTGACTTCAGGTGGCTACCGGTCTCGGCTTCGGCTTTTACGGGTCCTAGGCTGGGTTGTTTCAGGCCCCCCTATAGGCACTCGTGGCCGTGGCATTTGCTCAGGCCTCCAGGAGCAGGTAGCGTTCTCCACACGCGTCTGTTCACTTGGCCCCTCCTACCGGAAGTCTTCTCCATTCATCTCTATGAGGTTCTCTTGGGAGTTCCTAATTGAGGGACCTATCTGGGTTGGCATCCAAACTCTATTGAGGTGGCTAGGTCCGTCCCATTCTGTCTTTTTTCTGGGCGGAGATTGGGGTCTTTTTGTTCCCCTGCTTGTCTGATCTGCCTGTCGCTGGGCGGGTCTGGTGTTGGGAGCAGAATTAAGGATCTGGGGATAGTCCTCGGGTCTTGAGGTGCGGTGAGCCTCTTTGAGGTTTAGGTGCTTCTCCATGTTCAAGTTACGCAAGTAACTCTGATGGCTTGTGGATAGCCTGTGATGTGTCTACTGCTCAATGGATATTTTACGGTTGAAGGTGCAGTTGGTGCTCTGATCTGGTATAATGGTTAGAGCAACAGCTTAGGTCTTTTGACAACTCAGGTTTGATTCCCATTACTGGGAAGTGTATTTTTACCAAATCTACTTCAGCTGCTCTTTACTTGCTCTGCAAGTATTTTTGTCATCCTGGTATGACTATTGCGTGTGCTTGATGCAGGTGTTTTCTATCTGGGTTTGCGGCACGTATTTTGGCTTCTGAATATCTTAATATTCTGAGTTCCTTGTGACTTGAGGACTTCGTCTTCAGTTGTTATTTAGGGTGCGTTTGCACTGTAATAGGATAAGTTTTCTTCTCTGTTTTCGGATCCCAGTCCTAATCTTGGGGTTTCTGTACTCTTTTGGGTCTGGGCGTTGCCTCCCCTTGTTTCTCAGGACTGGTTTTTGGTCTTTGTGAGCTTGACTTGGTTCTGGAGTTTTTTCCTTATTTTATTTGGAACTTGTTGTACCCTATTTCGGGTCTTCCGGGTATCCTTGTCTGGTTCTCTGTGTTCTCTTCCTTTTGGGAGTTAACGGTAGTTGATTCCTTTCTCTCGTAAGGGGTGTGTTGTGGGAGACTGACTGCTGGGCGATGGTGTCTCCTGGAGGCGTGTTGGCTCAGTCGAGTCTATTTCTGCGGTTTCTAGCAAGGCTTGTGATCTTCTGCGGGTCAGTGTCCTTTTCAAAGTTTTCTCGGCTTCGGGCGAAGCAGGTTTTTTGCTGGGTAGGGGTTTCAGGCCTGGTGCCCTCAGAACGGGCCGCCTTTTGTACCCTCCCGTTTTAGTATTCAGTGTCCTCTATAGCTTGGGTATTGTTTTCCCAAAAGTAATGAATGCAGCTGTGGACTCTTTCCATTTATGAAGAAAAACATAAATTATGCTTACCTGATCATTTTCTTTTCTTCAGATGGAAAGAGTCCACAGCTCCCCATCTGTATTTTTTCTGTGGGGCGTCTTTTTTGTTCTTCTGGCACCTTTTTACCCTGATATTTTTTCTTCTATTCCTTGTTCCTCGGCAGAATGACTCGGGGATGAGGGAAGTGGGAGGTGTTTTTAATCCTTTTTAACTGGGGTGTCTTTGCCTCCTCCTGGTGGCTTGGTTTTGAATTCCCAAAAGTAATAAATGCAGCTGTGGACTCTTTTCATCTGAAGAAAAGAAAATTATCAGGTAAACATAATTTATGTTTTTTGAAGTGTTTTGTGCAACTTTTTTGTTTTGGAAAACGGTTAACTACAGCTCTGAGATCGTGGTAAGGATTGAAGCTTAAATGGCGATTTTGCTCAATTTGTAATATCAGCGCAATGAAAATGGCCTAAGTGTCTTTAAAAAATTAGGTTACGGTAGTATTGGCCTTCACATTTTAAGGCGTATTACACTGGTACCTAGGTAACACCACAGTAATACAGAAATTCCCTGATCACTGTTCCAATTCAGGTGCTGCTGCTATTTAGTGAGTATAAGACACACCCTGTCACTAAAGAATAGTGGCCCTAGTATGATGTGGTCACTGAATTGGAGCTCATTTCTAGTGTAGCAGCTTCAGTTTAGCACATTGGGATCTAGCTCTCAGTCTGTATATCTCTCACCTACATGTCTGCAGAGACCAAAGGAAAATCTTAGTCTAATACAAAGGAGCTAATGTTTAAATTTAGAATCTTTTGAAATGTAAAAAATTGCCCACAAAGAAATTACCTTCAAAATATGCAGACTAATTTTTATATTGATATGATGAGATAAGATACGATGTCCATAAGATCTAAAAGATACACACATTTTTTGCCAAATGGTTAAAGGGAGTTTATTTATTTATTTATTTATTTATTTATTTATTTATTTTGGGAAGAATATATCAGAAATAAGTAATATATTTTAAAATATCTGCCTAAAAATAAATGCTTTCTAAATATTTAAAACTGTGATTCTGTTAGCAAATGTTGCAGGTTTTTGAAATTTTCAGAGCACACCAGGGACACACCCCTTGAAAAGCTTCTTGAGATTGTTTACTTAGCAATCACTGGCATGTAGTATAGCCAGTTAAACGTGCCACATGTACTGCAGCCTTCCTGAGGGGACAAATTAAAAATAAAATACAATTCTCAGAGGTAAAAAACTGAAGTAACATTAAATAATAAACATAAATTGCATTGCTTGTTGTTGGGTTTTTTTATTTAAAGGGACAGTATACACCAATTTTCATATAACTGCATGTAATAGAAACTACTATAAAGAATAATATGCACAGATACTGATATTAAAACCAGCATAAAACCTTATAAAAATTTACTTAGAAGTTCCCAGTTTAGCTCTGTTAAAAAGGTAGTTGGAAAGCCCACTGCAAGTGGGAAATAACAGACACTCCCCCCTTCCTCTGCATATGAAAAGACTCTTTACACAAACAGGAGCAAGCTGGAGTAGGTAGCTGACGATATTCTCATAAAACTTTGGGGCTTGGTTAGGAGTCTGAAAAACAGAGCAATGTTATTTAAAAATAAGCAAAACTATATTTAAACCCCCCCCTCAAAAAAAAAAAACTGTATGGGCTATATAAATGGATCATCTACAAAACATTCATGCAAAGAAAAATCGAGTGTATAATTAAACAAATTAAATATGTATAAGAGTAAGTGTCTGATTATTGCAGTATTTGCCCACAGACAAATTTGCTTAATAGGGCAGTAAAATAAAAATTAAACTTTTGCGATTCATATAGAACATGCACGTTTAAGCAACTTTCCAATTTACTTCTGTTGTAAAATGTGCTTTGTTCTTTTGGTATCCTTTGTTGAAGAGCATACATAGGAGTCTCAGAAAAAGCAATGCACTACTGGGAGCCTCTTGTCATTGGCTCGCCAGAGGAATTCAACTAGCTATCAGGAGAGCATTGCTACTCTTGAGCCTACCTAGGTTTACCTTTCAGCAAAAAATACCAAGAGAAATAAAAAAGTCAATTGGCTTATTTGAGAAAATTGGAAAATTGTTTAAAATTGCATGCTCTCTCTGGATCATGAACGTTTCATTTTGACTTTACTGTCCCTTTAAGAGACATTTGAATGGGCATATTCCTGGACTGCAAAAAAAAAAAGAAAACAACCCAATGCAATTATTGCTTTAAATGTTTCTTAAATGTCTAAAAGTCTTTGAATCATTTAGGATTTAATCACAATTTTACACTTGTTTTTGGTAGATACCGATTAGTAAACTTTGTCAGTGTGTTTTTACAGTGATTCTAAAATGCTTCTGCGGTTAATACCCCTGGAGCTGGGCATTTGTCTAACAAACGGAATTATATTATTATTTGTTATTCTCGTGTTCTTTTATTTTATTGTATTAAAGTATTTTTAGTGCAGTGTCACATACCCCCCAACTGTCCCGATTTTAGGGGTCTGTCCCGGGTTGCGAGCCACCTGTCCCGCATTGCCCCATGCATTAAAAAAAAAAAAAAAAAAATTCTATTAGGTCCATACTCAGAAGCAGCTGGCTTTTCTCTCCCAGGATTAGACATCTGTTAGATTCCCTGTGGAAAAGGAATGGAGTAAGAAGGCTGTATACCCTCTGACCTCAGGTAATGGTGACCTCTAACCTACCTCTGGTAGTGATGCTGTCTAACCCCTGGTGATAATACTAGCATGTATCTTACAGATACCCATATATGATGTTGTGTGTGTGTCTATCTGTATCTTTAAGTGTGTGTGTGTGTATCTGCATGTATAAGTGTGTGCTATTTAGTGTGTGTGTCTGTATGTATTAGTGTGTGTGGGTATCTGCCTGTATAAGTGTGTGCTATGTAGTGTGTGTGTCTGTATGTATTAGTGTGTGTGGGTATCTGCCTGTATAAGTGTGTGCTATGTAGTGTGTGTGTCTGTATGTATTAGTGTGTGTGGGTATCTGCCTGTATACGTGTGTGCTATGTAGTGTGTGTGTGTATCTGCATGTATGTGTAAGCTATGTAGTGTGTGTATCTGTATGTATAAGTGTGTGTGTGTGTCTGCATGTATAAATGTAAGCTATGTAGTGTGTGTGTGTCTGCATGTATAAGTGTAAGCTATGAAGTGTGTGTATCTGTATGTATAAGTGTATGCTATGTAGTGTGTGTATCTGCATGTATAAGTGTAAGCTATGTAGTGTGTGTATCTGTATGTATAAGTGTGTGTGTGTGTATATCTGCATGTATAAATGTAAGCTATGTAGTATCTGTATGTATAAGTGTGTATCTGCATGTATAAGTGTGTGCTATGTAGTGTGTGTGTATCTATTGGAAAGTTGTTTAAAATTAAATGTTCTATCTGAATCATGAAAGTTTAAATTTGAACTGAGTGTCACTTTAATAGTAAAAAGTAATTGCTTTTTTTTGACAATTTAATTCTCACTGATAGAAACAATGCCTTATTATTATTATATAGTTTTGTTGGGATTCCTTTTAGTTTATCCTTATCAGTTATGATATGTGCTGACCGAGGGGATTATCTGAAAAATGAAATTCTTTGAAATAGGTTCTTTCTAAAGTTAACAAATGCTATAAAACCTTCAGAGTACATATTTTGCAATACACATTTTTTCTTTTAATTTTTATCTAGAGTCTCAATGACAAGGATATTTAAAATGTAATATTTTTCCCTCTTTATGTAACTATACCTATCATAAAATGACATCAGTAATGTAAACACATACAGTGCTATAGCCTCAAGCAGCTGTGAAGGTTCACCCAAAACACCAACACCAAATGCTGACACCATACCTCCCAACATTTCAAAATTCAAAAAAGGGACAGTCCCCCCGCTGCAAAATTTTGAAATGTGGTGGGCAGGAGCAGGTACGGACTTAAAAAAATAAATCATAAGACCAAAGTAATATAAATAAAATTCGAAATAAAGTCATATATTTTAATACTCTAAGGCAGCAAATCAAACACAAGCTCAAACCACTGGTATAGCTATGTGAGCTCTGTATTTAATTAGCCTTTGCAGAGACAGTGCTAAATATTTTTTTATCTTAATTGGACATTTAATAATAGATTCTTTAAAACTGCTCTTTGCATTCCCCATTAATATTCTAGATTCTGGCCTTTAAAGTCAGCAAAAAAGCACATTAACACACTACATAGCATACACTTACACATGCAGATACACACACATATACACTACATAGCATACACTTATACAGGCAGATACACACACACACATACTACAAAGCATACACTTATACATGTAGATGCGCACACACACACACACACAACATAGCATACACTTACACATTCAGATACACACACACTACATAGCATACACTTACACATGCATATACACACACACACACACACTACATAGCATACACATATACATGCAGATACACACACACCATAGCATACACTTACACATGCAGATACACACACTATATAGCTTACACTTATACATGCAGATACACACTTATAGATACAGATACACACTTACACATTCAGATACACACACACACACTACATAGCATACACTTACACATGCAGATACAGAAACACACACACACACACACTACATAGCATGCACGTATACATGCAGATACACACACACACACACCATAGCATACACTTACACATTCAGATACACACACACACTATATAGCTTACACTTATACATGCAGATACACACTTATACATGCAGATACACACACTACATAGCATACACTTACACATTCAGATACACACACACACACTACATAGCAAACACTTACACATGCAGATACAGAAACACACACACACACACACTACATAGCATACACTTATACATGCAGATACACACCATTAGTGATGTCGCGAATAGTTCGCAGGTGTATAGTTCCCGGCGAACATAGCTTGTTCGCGTTCGCAACGGCGGGCGAACATATGCGATGTTCGATCCGCCCCCTATTCATCATCATTGAGTAAACTTTGACCCTGTATCTCACAGTCTGCAGACACATTCCAGCCAATCAGCAGCAGACCCTCCCTCCCAGACCCTCCCAGCTCCTGGACAGCAGCCATTTTAGATTCATTCGGAAGCTGCATTGTTAGTGAGAAGAGGGACAGTGTAGCTGCTGGGGATTTAATAGGGAAATTGATAGCTAGGCTAGTGTATTCAGTGTCCACTACAGTCCTGAAGGACTCATCTGATCTCTGCTGTAAGGACAGCACCCCAAAAAGCCCTTTTTAGGGCTAGAACATCATTTTTTATTTTTTTTATTTTTATCCTGTGTAATCTAATTGCAGTTGCCTGCCTGCCAAGCCACTTGCCCAGTGCCACCACTCATATCTAGTGTAACAGTAGTGTAAATCTAAAAAAAAAAAAAAATTTGACTGTGAAACATCAGTCTGCTAGTGTAATCTAATTGCAGTTGCCTGCCTGCCAGCGTGTTTGCCAGGCCCACTTGCCCAGTGCCACCACTCATATCTGGTGTAACAGTAGTGTAAATTTAAAACAAAAAAACTTTTTTGACTGTGAAACATCAGTCTGCTAGTGTAATCTAATTGCAGTTGCCTGCCTGCCAGCGTGTGTGCCAGGCCCACTTGCCCAGTGCCACCACTCATATCTGGTGTAACAGTAGTGTAAATTTAAAAAAAACAAAAACTTTTTTGACTGTGAAACATCAGTCTGCTTGTGTAATCTAATTGCAGTTGCCTGCCTGCCAGCGTGTGTGCCAGGCCCACTTGCCCAGTGCCACCACTCATATCTGGTGTAACAGTAGTGTAAATTTAAAACAAAAAAACTTTTTTGACTGTGAAACATCAGTCTGCTAGTGTAATCTAATTGCAGTTGCCTGCCTGCCAGCGTGTGTGCCAGGCCCACTTGCCCAGTGCCACCACTCATATCTGTTGTAACAGTAGTGTAAATTTAAAAAAAAAAAAACTTTTTTGACTGTGAAACATCAGTCTGCTTGTGTAATCTAATTGCAGTTGCCTGCCTGCCTGCCAGCGTGTGTGCCAGGCTCACAGCGTATACTGTGCCCACTTGCCCAGTGGCACCACTCATATCTGGTGTAACAGTAGTGTAAATTAAAAAAAAAAAAACTTTTTTGACTGTGAAACATCAGTCTGCTTGTGTAATCTAATTGCAGTTGCCTGCCTGCCAGCGTGTGTGCCAGGCTCGCAGCGTATACTGTGCCCAGTTGCCCAGTGCCACCACTCATATCTGGTGTAACAGTAGTGTAAATTTAAAAACAAAAAACTTTTTGGACTGTGAAACATCAGTCTGCTTTTTTGTGTCAGGCTTACAGCGTATACTGTGCCCACTTGCCAAGTGCCACCACTCATATCTTGTTTAACAGTAGTGTAAGTGTACATTTAAAAACAAAAAACAGAATTTATGCTTACCTGATAAATTACTTTCTCCAACGGTGTGTCCGGTCCACGGCGTCATCCATTACTTGTGGGATATTCTCCTCCCCCACAGGGAAAGGCAAGGAGAGCACACAGCAAGAGCTGTCCATATAGTCCCTCCCAGGCTCCGCCCCCCCAGTCATTCGACCGACGGTTAGGAGAAAAAAAGGAGAAACTATAGGGTGCCGTGGTGACTGTAGTGTATAGAGAGAGAAATTTTTCAAACCTGATTAAAAAACCAGGGCGGGCCGTGGACCGGACACACCGTTGGAGAAAGTAATTTATCAGGTAAGCATAAATTCTGTTTTCTCCAACATTGGTGTGTCCGGTCCACGGCGTCATCCATTACTTGTGGGAACCAATACCAAAGCTTTAGGACACGGATGAAGGGAGGGAGCAAATCAGGTTACCTAAACAGAAGGCACCACGGCTTGCAAAACCTTTCTCCCAAAAATAGCCTCCGAAGAAGCAAAAAGTATCAAATTTGTAGAATTTGGCAAAAGTGTGCAGAGAAGACCAAGTTGCTGCCTCACATATCTGATCAACAGAAGCCTCGTTCTTGAAGGCCCATGTGGAAGCCACAGCCCTAGTAGAGTGAGCTGTGATTCGTTCAGGAGGCTGCCGTCCGGCAGTCTCATAAGCCAATCGGATAATGCTTTTCAGCCAGAAAGAAAGAGAGGTAGCAGTAGCTTTTTGTCCTCTCCTCTTACCAGAATAAACGACAAACAAAAAAGAAGTTTTGTCTGAAATCCTTTGTTGCTTCTAAATAGAACTTTAAAGCACGGACTACATCTAAATGGTGTAACAAATGTTCCTTCTTTGAAACTGGATTCGGACACAAAGAAGGGACAACTATTTCCTGGTTAATATTCTTGTTGGAAACAACTTTTGGAAGAAAACCAGGCTTGGTACGCAAAACAACCTTATCTGAATGGAACACCAGATAGGGTGGATCACACTGCAAAGCAGATAGTTCAGAAACTCTTCTAGCAGAAGAAATAGCAACCAAAAACAGAACTTTCCAAGATAGTAACTTGATATCTATGGAATGTAAGGGTTCAAATGGAACCCCTTGAAGAACTGAAAAAACTAAATTTAGACTCCAGAGTCAAAGGTCTGTAAACAGGTTTGATTCTGACCAAAGCCTGTACAAAAGCTTGTACATCTGGCACAGCTGCCAGTCGTCTGTGTAACAAGACAGATAAAGCAGATCTCTGTCCTTTTAGAGAACTCGCTGACAATCCCTTATCCAAACCTTCTTGTTAGAAAGGAGAGGATCCTGGGAATATTAATCCATGAGAATCCCTTGGATTCACACCAACAGATATATCCTTTCCATATTTTATGGTAAATCCTTCTAGTCGCAGGTTTTCTGGCTTGGACCAGAGTATCTATCACTGAATCTGAAAACCCGCGCTTGGATAAAATCAAGCGTTCAATTTCCAAGCAGTCAGCTGGAAAGAAACTAGATTTGGATGTTCGAATGGACCTTGCACTAGAAGATCCTGTCTCAAAGGTAGCTTCCATGGTGGAGCCGATGACATATTCACCAGGTCTGCATACCAAGTCCTGCGTGGCCACGCAGGAGCTATCAGAATCACTGAGGCCTCCTGTTTGATCCTGGCTACAAGCCTGGGAAGGAGAGGGAACGGTGGAAATGCATAAGCTAGGTTGAACGACCAAGGCGTCACTAATGCATCCACTAGAGTCGCCTTGGGATCCCTGGATCTGGACCCGTAGCAAGGAACCTTGAAGTTCTGACGAGACACCATCAGATCCATGTCTGGAATGTCCCATAATTGAGTCAACTGGGCAAAAACCTCCGGGTGGAGTTCCCACTCCCCCGGATGGAAAGTCTGACGACTCAGATAATCCGCCTCCCAGTTGTCTACTCCTGGGATGTGAATTGCAGATAGATGGCAGGAGTGATCCTTCGCCCATTTGATGATCTTGGATACCTCTTTCATCGCCAAGGAACTCTTTGTTCCTCCCTGATGGTTGATGTAAGCTACAGTCGTCATGTTGTCTGACTGGAATCTTATGAATCCGGCCTTCGCTAGTTGAGGCCAAGCCCGGAGAGCATTGAATATCGCTCTCAGTTCCAGGATGTTTATTGGGAGAAGAGACTCTTCCCGAGACCATAGACCCTGAGCTTTCAGGGAATCCCAGACCGCGCCCCAGCCTAATAGACTGGCGTCGGTCGTGACAATGACCCACTCTGGTCTGCGGAAACTCATTCCCTGAGACAGGTGATCCTGTGACAACCACCAACGGAGTGAGTCTCTGGTCATCTGGTCTACTTGAATCTTTGGAGACAAGTCTGTATAGTCCCCATTCCACTGCTTGAGCATGCACAGTTGTAATGGTCTTAGATGAATTTGAGCAAAAGGAACTATGTCCATTGCTGCAACCATCAACCCTACTACTACCATGCACTGAGCTATGGAAGGCTGCAGAATAGAGTGAAGAACTTGACAAGCTTTAGAAGCTTTGACTTTCTGACTTTTGTCAGGAAGATCTTCATTTTTAAAGAATCTATTATCGTTCCCAAGAAGGGAACTCTTGTCGACGGAGACAGGGAACTCTTTTCTACGTTCACCTTCCACCCGTGAGATATGAGAAAGGCTAGAACAATGTCTGTATGAGCCTTTGCTTTGGAAAGAGACGACGTTTGGATTAGAATGTCGTCCAGATAAGGTGCCACTGCAATACCCCTTGGTCTTAGAACCTCTAGAAGGGACCCTAGCACCTTTGTGAAAATCCTTGGATGATCTTTTTGGATAGGAATATGTAGATACGCATCCTTTAAATCCACGGTAGTCATAAATTGACCCTCCTGGATTGTAGATAAAATTGTTCGAATGGTTTCCATTTGAACGATGGAACTCTGAGAAATTTGTTTAGAATTTTTAAATCCAGAATTGGTCTGAAAATTCCCTCTTTTTTGGGAACTACAAACAGATTTGAGTAAAACCCCCGACCTTGTTCCACAGTTGGAACTGGGTGTATCACTCCCATCTTTAACAGGTCTTCTACACAATGTAAGAATGCCTGTCTCTTTATTTGGTTTGAAGATAAGTTAGACATGTGGAACCTTCCCCTTGAGGGTAGTTCCTTGAACTCCAGAAGAAAACCCTGAGAGACTATTTCTAGTGTCCAGGGATCCTGAACATCTCTTGCCTAAGCCTGAGCAAAGAGAGAGAGTCTGCCCCCTACTAGATCCGGTCCCGGATCGGGGGCTACCCCTTCATGCTGTTTTGGTAGCAGCAGCAGGCTTCTTGGCCTGTTTACCCTTGTTCCAGCCTTGCATTGATTTCCAAGCTGGTTTAGTCTGGGAAGCGTTACCCTCTTGTCTAGAGGCTGCCGAGTTGGAAGCCGGTCCGTTCCTGAAATTGCGAATGGAACGAAAATTGGACTTATTCTTAGCCTTGAAAGGTTTATCTTGTGGGAGGGCATGGCCCTTTCCTTCAGTGATGTCTGAAATAATCTCTTTCAATTCTGGCCCAAAAAGGGTCTTACCTTTGAAAGGGGTATTAAGCAATTTTGTCTTGGAAGATAAATCCGCCGACCAAGACTTTAGCCAGAGCGCTCTACGCACCCCAATTGTAAACCCTGAATTTTTCGCCGCTAACCTCGCTAACTGCAAAGCGGTGTCTAAAATAAAGGAATTAGCTAACTTAAGTGCGTGAATTCTGTCCATGACTTCCTCATACGGAGTCTCCCTACTGAGCGACTTTTCCAGTTCCTCGAACCAGAACCACGCCGCTGTAGTGACAGGAATAATGCACGAAATAGGTTAAAGGAGGTAACCTTGCTGTACAAAAATCTTTTTAAGCAAACCCTCCAATTTTTTATCCATAGGATCTTTGAAAGCACAATTGTCCTCAATAGGAATGGTTGTGCGCTTGGCTAGAGTAGAAACCGCCCCCTCGACCTTAGGGACTGTTTGCCATGTGTCCTTCCTGGGGTCGACCATAGGGAACAATTTCTTAAATATAGGAGGAGGGACAAAAGGTATGCCTGGCTTCTCCCACTCCTTAATCACTATGTCCGCCACCCGTTTAGGTATCGGAAAAGCATCAGGGTGCACCGGGACCTCAAGGAACTTGTCCATCTTGCGCAATTTTTCTGGGTTGACCAGATTGTCGCAATCATCCAGAGTAGATAGCACCTCCTTAAGTAATGCGCGGAGATGCTCTAATTTTGATTTAAATGTCACAACATCAGGTTCTGCCTGCTGAGAAATTCTTCCTGTATCAGAAATTTCCCCATCTGACAAACCCTCCCTCACTGCCACTTCAGATGGGTGTGAGGGTATGACAGAAAAATTATCATCAGCGCCCTCCTGCTCTACAGTGTTTAAAACAGAGCAATCGCGCTTTCTCTGAAATGCTGGCATTTTGGATAAAATATTAGCTATGGAGTTATCCATTACTGCTGTCAATTGCTGCATAGTAACAAGCATTGGTGCGCTAGAAGTACTAGGGGTCGCCTGCGCGGGCATAACTGGTATAGACACAGAAGGAGATGATGTAGAACTATGTCTACTTCCTTCATCTGAGGAATCATCCTGGGCAACTTTACAATTTGTGACAGTACTGTCCTTACTTTGTTTGGACGCTATGGCACAATTATCACACATATTTGAAGGGGGAACCACATTGGCTACCATACATACAGAACATGATCTATCTGAAGGTACAGACATGTTAAACAGGCTTAAACTGGTTAATAAAGCACAAAAACCGTTTTAAAACAAAACCGTTACTGTCTCTTTAAATGTTAAACAGGGCACACTTTATTACTGAATATGTGAAAAACTATGAAGGAATTATCCAATATTTACCAAATTTTCACCACAGTGTCTTAATGCATTCAAAGTATTGCACCCCAATTTTCAAGCTGTTAACCCTTAAAATGTGGAAACCGGAGCCGTTTTTAATTTTAACCCCCTTACAGTCCCAGCTACAGCCTTTGCTGCGACTTCACCAATCCCAGGGGGGTATATGATATCAAATGAAGCCTTCTAGGAACGTTTTTAGTGGATTCCAGACCCACACACATGCAGCTGCATGTACTGTACTCAAAAGTAACTGCACAGTAATGGCACGAAAATGAGGCTCTGCCTACTACAGAGAAAGGCCCTTCCTGACTGGGAAGGTGTCTTAACAAGTGCCTGGTGCTAAAAAACGTTCCCCAATGTTATAAAAGTGTGAAATACAACTTCAAACTGCATATAATACTTAAATAAAGCAATCAATTTAGCCCTTAAGAGTGTCTACCAGTGTATAGCCCATAATAAGCCCTTTATTCTGTTTGAGACTAAGAAAATGGCTTACCAATCCCCATGAGGGAAAATGACAGCCTTCCAGCATTACACAGTCTTGTTAGAAAAATGGCTAGTCATACCTTGAGCAGAAAAGTCTGCAAACTGTCCCCCCCAACTGAAGTTCTCTCATCTCAACAGTCCTGTGTGGGAACAGCAACTGATTTTAGTTACTGTCTGCTAAAATCATAATCCTCTTTTAAACAGAACTCTTCATCTCTTTCTGTTTCAGAGTAAATAGTACATACCAGCACTGGGGGGGCGGAGCCTGGGAGGGACTATATGGACAGCTCTTGCTGTGTGCTCTCCTTGCCTTTCCCTGTGGGGGAGGAGAATATCCCACAAGTAATGGATGACGCTGTGGACCGGACACACCAATGTTGGAGAAAAACCTTTTTGGACTGTGAAACATCACTCTGCTTTTTTGTGTCAGGCTCACAGCTTATACTGGGCCCACTTGGCCAGTGCCACCACTCATATCTTGTTTAATAGTAGTGTAAGTGTACATTTAAAAACAAAAAAAAACTTTTTGGACTGTGAAACATCAGTCTGCTTTTTTGTGTCAGGCTCACAGTGTATACTGTGCCCACTTGCCCAGTGCCACCACTCATATCTTGTTTAATAGTAGTGTAAATGTACATTTTAAAAAATAAAAACTTTTTGGACTGTGAAACATCAGTCTGCTTTTTTGTGTCAGGCTCACAGTGTATACTGTGCTCACTTGCCCAGTGGCACCACTCATATCTTGTTTAATAGTAATGTAAGTGTACATTTAAAAAAAAAATGACAGGCAGAGGCAGGCCACCCCGCAGGTGCCGTCGTGGTCGTGGTGCTGTGATT
Organism: Bombina bombina; assembly: GCF_027579735.1. Lineage (NCBI taxonomy): Eukaryota > Metazoa > Chordata > Amphibia > Anura > Bombinatoridae > Bombina > Bombina bombina. The sequence goes on from NC_069504.1 coordinate 524,934,550, forward strand.
CCCTTTGGCCCTAGAATAATGCCCAGTGTTCATAGGCCACGTACCATGAACTCGAAAAGTTCTGAGGACATAGTTGACTTTTTAACACAGGACACCCAATCTTCTATAGCTTCCGCTCCGAACCTTGATGCACCATCCTCCTCCAGCTTATCTTCGGGCAGCACCTCTCAAGTTACCATTCGCCCACCTGCTGCCACCACCAACACTAGCACCACAGCCGCTTCACTTGATCTGTCAGAGGAGTTATTTACACATCAGTTGGAAGAAATGAGTGATGCGCAATCATTATTGCCAGAGGATGTAGATAACAGGGATATGTCTCAGTCAGGCAGCATTACACACATGGACGTACGGTGTGATGATGATGATGATGTTGTACCCGCTGCGGGAGTTTGGTCTGTCACTGTGAAGCGGGCGTAACCCTTACACTACCTGATCGATACAACATCATACCTGATGTTTTAAAGCACATTATTCCAAACAATTTAGGAATGTTAGGTGATTTATGCCCTTTATGGATTAAAACCAGACTCTGCATCAACTATGTAATTTTCCGTGGGAGTTTTGCCATGGATCCCCCTCCGGCATGCCACAGTCCAGGTGTTAGCACCCTTGAAACAACTTTCCCATCACTATTGTGGCCAGAAAGAGTCCCTGTGGGTTTTAAAATTCACCTGCCCATTGAAGTCAATGGGGGTTCGCAAACTTTTGCGGGAGTTCGCGTTCGCAGTTCGCGAACCCAAATTTTTAGGTTTGCGACATCACTACACACCATATCATACACTTACACATTCAGATACACACACACACTACATAGCTTACATTTATACATGCAGATGCACAGACACACACACTACATAGTATACACTTACACATGCAGATACAGAAACACACACTACATAGCATACACTTTTACATGCAGATACACACACACATAGGGTTGCCACCTCAGCCATATTTTCCTGGACACTTATAAGTTACACATGCGGCAGGGTGTGCAGGGAGGAACATGTATTGTGTTTCTTGACACATATTCCTCTCTGCAGCATGTGTAACTTATAAGTGTTCTGTATTTTAAGGGGCGGGTGGCAACCCTAAATTTTCTTCCATTAACCAAATGTGCACTCTTTTTATAATTACACTTTTTTTGAGTTACCAGCTCCTACTGAGCATGTGCAAGAATTCACAGAATATACATATATGCATTTGTGATTGGCTGATAGCTGTCACATGATACAGGATGAGTGGAAATAGACATAACTGAAATTTGTCAGAAAAAAATCTACTACTTATTGAAGGTCAGACTAAGTGCTGTTGCATTGTCTTTATACCATGCATTTGTTGATTATGCAAATCTATTGTATTTACTGATCCTTTCATTTGTAGTAACTTTGCTATATTCCATTACTTGTGTCTTCTTTTTTCTTATTTATAGTGTTGGAGTGTGGGGCAAAAGAGAATTACTGGCACTGGCAGGGACGAAACTACAGGGGGTGCAGAGGTCGCAATTGCGACTGGGCCGCCAAGGGGGGGGGCCCAGCTTAAAAAAAAAAACAAAAAAAAACGTTGACCTGCCACTGCCTGCACTGATATCATGTGAGTGTGACATGATGCTTCACTAGTGTCTCTGAATACAGGGGTTAGTGTTTCTGTTTTACCCATTGGTGTTTATTTGTGTGCGTCTGTGTGTATGTATGTATGTGACTGTGTGTGTATTTATGCATGTATGTGTGTATGTATGTATGGGACTGTGTGTGTGTATCTATGCATGTATGTGTGTGTGTGTATTTTTGTGGAACCAGCAAATTACAGACCTTGTTACTAACAGCATGGGGGAGGCGGGGGGTAAACAGTGTCAGTCTATACAGTACCACTATATACAGCACGGGAGGGTAGACCATGTCACAGACTACTGTGGTCACTTAATAAAGTACTGGGGCAGGTAGGGGCAGGCCAGCCACCTCACTAACAGATTACAGACTGTGTCACTGACTCACTATATACAGTACTGGTGGGTTAAACAGTGTCACTATATACAGTAATAGGGGGTCAGACCATCTCACAGACTGTGGGCACAGGTTATCATCTCCTTTTGCAGACATGTAATCTGATTCACATTTTTTTTTCTGTGTTAAATGTAAAAAAAAAAAAAAAAAAGATATGTATCAAATTCACTTTTTTTGAGGGGTATGGGGCCCTTCTTAGATTTTTGCACCTGGGCCCTGTGGTTTCTAGTTACACCTCTGGGCACTGGGCTTGAGTATATCACAAACTAAAAGGACAGGCAACCGTAAATAAATGTTAGACATAATGATGTGTTCAAAGCAAAGATGGCTGTAGTCTCAATAAAGTAATGGCAGCACCATGTTATAACCTAGTTTTAAAGCTTGTTGTGTTCTATTATCTCCTCTTCTGCAGATAGGGTCAATTATAAATTATTTATTAGTGAAATGAACAACCCCAAAGTGTTTAATAACCCTTAAGCAAATATTTTGTATAAACTTACTTTTTTTTAATGATTATTTAACATTAGAAATTAAAGGGACAGTCTACTCCAAAATTGGTATTGTATAAAAAGATAGATAATCCCTTTATTACATATTCCCAGTTTTGCACAGGGAAAACCTCTGTGATTACCTTGTATCTAGGCCTCTTCTGACATCCCCCTTCTCACATGATTATTTAATCATACCCCCCAACTGTCCAGATTTTCGCGGGACAGTCCCGATTTTAGGGGTCTGTCCCTCTGTCCCGAGTTGCTAGCCATCTGTCCTGATTTGCCCCAGGCATTAAAAAAAAAAAAATTTTTTTTTTGTTAAATTCTATTGGGCCCATACTCAGAAGCAGCTGGCTTTGCTCTCACAGGGTTAGATACCTGTTATATTCCCTGTGGAAAAGGAATGGTGTGTGGGTTAAGCAGGAGTAAGAAGGCTGTATACACTCTGACCACGGGTAATGGTGACCTCTCTAACCTACCTCTGGTATTGATGATATCTAACCCCTGGTGATAATACTAGCATGCCTTCAGTTTTATACAATGAGCAGTGGCAGCCGCAGACTGCCAGCTAATGTGCTTGCCAACCCCAGGACCCCATACAATGAATTACAGATACCCATATATGATGTAGTGTGTGTGTCTATCTGTATCCATAACTGTGTGTGTGTGTGTGTATCTGTATGTATAAGTTTATGCTATGTAGTGTGTGTGTGTCTGCATGTATAAATGTAAGCTATATAGTGTGTGTATGTGTATCTGCATGTATAAGTGTGTATCTGCATGTAAAAGTGTATGCTATGTAGTGTGTGTGTATCTGCATGTATAAGTGTATGCTGCATGTATAAGTGTATGCTATGTAGTGTGTGTGTATCTGCATGTGTAAGTGTATGCTATGTAGTGTGTATGTATCTGCATGTATAAGTGTATGCTATGTAGTGTGTGTGTATCTGCATGTATAAGTGTATGCTATGTAGTGTGTGTGTATCTGCATGTATAAGTGTATGCTGTGTAGTGTGTGTATCTGCATGTATAAGTGTATGCTATGTAGTGTGTGTATCTGCATGTGTAAGTGTATGCTATGTAGTGTGCTACTGTGCATTTTTGCTGACTTTAAAGGCCAGAATCTAGAATATTAATGGGGAATGCAGAGAGTAGTTTTTTTTTGTTTTTTTTAAATATTTTTTTTTTATTGAGGTTGTGGAGATAATACAACATATGTGAAATACCATAAAATATAGATTCAGATTATATAACAAACAGGTATATATTGATTAAATCAAAAGTAATACATTAGATCTATATGGCTAGCCATCTTGAACCTCTTTTATATATTATATTGCAAAATGAATTCCTCTATGAAAACAAAGGGTTACTTTTGAACCCAGCAAAGCTGATGAACACTTAGAGAGGAAATAGGCGTTGAAAATGGCCACTTTTGGGCCTAGTACTGAAGAAAGCCAGATGGGGAAAATCAGCAGACCAGAGCTGCTTTAGAGAAATGAAAGAGAGGGGGAGAGGAAAAGGTGAGAAAGAGGAAAGAACAGGGGGTGTGGGGGGGGAGGGAGGGAAGTTGAGCCCCTATTAAAAACGTGTGTTATCTGAGGTTGAGGGAATGTAAAGAGAAATAGGGGGTTAATGAAACTCATCAAGTATAGATATTCTGAAGAATGGTGGTTCATACGTGATCTGGGTTTAGGCAAGTCGACGTTATCTGTGTGGTAACTAGCATAGTATGGTTTTTAATTGTTAAGTAATACCAGAGCATGAGCCAGCATCTTACTAAACCATATTAGAGGCTACTCTGGGGGGGGGGTGCCCAATATCTAATATAGAGGCTATGATCTGTAGAAGGGGACTCTCTGAGGTAGAGTAAGTGAGGGAGCATGTGAAAATCGGTATAACAAATCTCGACTGGCTGTAATGCTCCAAGCTAAGAAGGGCTAGGTTCCAAAAAATCATGTGCAGGGGATCTTCCCATTTGATATAGAGATTAACCCTGCTGTGGAGTAGGTATAATGTATTACCCTGAGAGAGCTATAGTAAGTTCCCATCAGATAAAGGGACATACATAAATCAGTGTTGGCAAAATACAGGGAGTGCAGAATTATTAGGCAAATGAGTATTTTGACCACATCATCCTCTTTATGCATGTTGTCTTACTCCAAGCTGTATAGGCTCGAAAGCCTACTACCAATTAAGCATATTAGGTGATGTGCATCTCTGTAATGAGAAGGGGTGTGGTCTAATGACATCAACACCCTATATCAGTTGTGCATAATTATTAGGCAACTTCCTTTCCTTTGGCAAAATGGGTCAAAAGAAGGACTTGGCAGGCTCAGAAAAGTCAAAAATAGTGAGATGTCTTGTAGAGGGATGCAGCACTCTTAAAATTGCAAAGCTTCTGAAGCGTGATCATTGAACAATCAAGCGTTTCATTCAAAATAGTCAACAGGGTCGCAAGAAGCGTGTGGAAAAACCAAGGCGCAAAATAACTGCCCATGAACTGAGAAAAGTCAAGCGTGCAGCTGCCAAGATGCCACTTGCCACCAGTTTGGCCATATTTCAGAGCTGCAACATTACTGGAGTGCCCAAAAGCACAAGGTGTGCAATACTCAGAGACATGGCCAAGGTAAGAAAGGCTGAAAGACGACCACCACTGAACAAGACACACAAGCTGAAACGTCAAGACTGGGCCAAGAAATATCTCAAGACTGATTTTTCTAAGGTTTTATGGACTGATGAAATGAGAGTGAGTCTTGATGGGCCAGATGGATGGGCCCGTGGCTGGATTGGTAAAGGGCAGAGAGCTCCAGTCCTACTCAGACACCAGCAAGGTGGAGGTGGAGTACTGGTTTGGGCTGGTATCATCAAAGATGAGCTTGTGGGGCCTTTTCGGGTTGAGGATGGAGTCAAGCTCAACTCCCAGTCCTACTGCCAGTTTCTGGAAGACACCTTCTTCAAGCAGTGGTACAGGAAGAAGTCTGCATCCTTCAAGAAAAACATGATTTTCATGCAAGACAATGCTCCATCACACGCGTCCAAGTACTCCACAGCGTGGCTGGCAAGAAAGGGTATAAAAGAAGAAAATCTAATGACATGGCCTCCTTGTTCACCTGATCTGAACCCCATTGAGAACCTGTGGTCCATCATCAAATGTGAGATTTACAAGGAGGGAAAACAGTACACCTCTCTGAACAGTGTCTGGGAGGCTGTGGTTGCTGCTGCACGCAATGTTGATGGTGTACAGATCAAAACACTGACAGAATCCATGGATGGCAGGCTTTTGAGTGTCCTTGCAAAGAAAGGTGGCTATATTGGTCGCTGATTTGTTTTTGTTTTGTTTTTGAATGTCAGAAATGTATATTTGTGAATGTTGAGATGTTATATTGGTTTCACTGGTAAAAATAAATAATTGAAATGGGTATATATTTGTTTTTTGTTAAGTTGCCTAATAATTATGCACAGTAATAGTCACCTGCACACACAGATATCCCCCTAAAATAGCTATAACTAAAAACAAACTAAAAACTACTTCCAAAACTATTCAGCTTTGATATTAATGAGTTTTTTGGGTTCATTGAGAACATGGTTGTTGTTCAATAATAAAATTAATCCTCAAAAATACAACTTGCCTAATAATTCTGCACTCCCTGTATAGATAGAGTAAGGATATAAGTAGGTATCCAAGATGTCTCATCAGGCTGTATTTTATCAGGGGCTAACAGTGATGGAGTGTGCAGGACAATACCTCGTGTGCAATAAGTGCTAGTGATTGCTAACACAACCTAGTTAATATCTAATGTTGAAAACCTTAATATAGGATGATTAAGATAAATGTGGGGAGGTCCTTAAGGGTTTAGATATAAATATGATAGAGTGTACTTCTCCCCCAATAGCAAGGGGAGCAGCGATATTACTTATGATAATTAAGCAGGATGGAGGTCTCAAGCCATATATTCAAACTGAACTAATGGTTATTCAGAACGTAAGCTACCATATAATGTTAAAATTACCTCCACATAGATTATGAAGCTAAAAAACTTCTATGAGAGTGTGAATACCGGCTCAGTAATGGCTATCATAAGAGGCAATTATATGCTGAGAGCTAACAGTTAGACAGGAAATCAATGCAGATGTAAATGTTGTACAATACACAGCAATAACTACATACGGTTAAACATTAAGCAGCTAAGATTGCAGAGAGTAGTTTTAAAGAATTTATTAATAAATGTGCAATTAAGATAAAAATATTTAGCAATGTCTTTGCAAAGGCTAATTAAATACAGCGCTCACATAGCCATACCAGTGGTTTGAGCTTGTTTTTTTGCCGGGGGGGGGGGGGGCGCAGTGTCCCTCTTTAATTTTGAAATGTTGGGAGGTATGTTTAATTATTATCTATTGACTTGCTTTTTAGCCAATGAGTGCTGTGTCCTGCACAATGTTATCTATATTACACATATGAATTAGCAGCCTCTTGTTGTGAAAAGCTAATAAAAATACATGTGCTAAGAGGCTGTCTGTAGTGGCTTAGAAACAGGCAGAAATTTAGAGGTTTAAATGTTATAAAGTATATTAATTTAACTATGTAGGTTGTGCAAAGCTGGGGAATGGGTAGTAAAGGCGTTATCTATCGTTTCAAACAATAACAATTTTGGTGTAGACTGTCCCTTTTAATGATTGCATAATGTTTTTGTTTTGTAATTTCTATTATGTCATCCGAATAAGAATGAGGAATGCATTACATTATGAAAGCTTTGTTTTATTCCTCTTTAGACAGGAGTTATTTGAAAACGTTATCGGGGCTGGGAAAATGTCAAAAGAAAATATTCCCATTATCCACACTTTTTGGAAAATGAATATCAGGGTGTTGGATATTTCTAAGTAAAGTTGTGAATTAATTATTTTATAGTGGTCTGATATTATGCAAATGTACATCCAGTTTCAAATTAACAGGGTGATTGCACAAACCTAAAACATGGTTCTACAAAACTAAAACAAGACTAAGGGCTACATTACGTGTGGTGAGCTATCAGTTGTGCGCAAGCAAAAGAGGTTTATTGCGCATCATTGCGCGTATCGGAAGTAGCTTGCGTATTACAGGTTGAAAGTAAGTGTTTGCTTGAGCGCTATTGAATTTAACGTGCATCGGGATAGCACAACTTCAGAGCTCTGGTTAAAGTGATAGTAAATCCTAGCGTTTGGGAAACAATAGGATTTACCATTAGAACAAATAAAGGGGACTTTCAGATCACCTCTCAGTAAAATAGCGTTCTGCCGTGGTCTGCCTTAGCAGCTCAGTGCAGCAAATGCTTCAAACAAATAAAGTAACTTTCAGTATGAAGTATTTTATACTTCATGTCTGAAAGTCCCCTTTATTTGTTCCAATGGTAAATCCTAGCGTTTCACAATCGCTAGGATTTACTATCACTTTAACTGCTACTATTGACTAAAACGTTGCACAAAACTCATCGAAAATACATTTAAAAGTACAGTTCTACTCATAGTAACACTGTCTTATAAAATGTTATTAAAAAATATATTGCATAAAAAAGTTGAAAATGCTCAAAGATATCAGATGAAAAGGGCAGAGGACTTTAACATACAGAAACATATATATATTATCGATGTGCGGCAGACATGATCGCTACAGCGGATTATGTCCGTCCTCACTTTCATAAATCGGCCCCTATGTCTCATAAAGGGGGGTTCCCTGCATTTAAGTATGTGAAGCAATACATACATTACAATAGGACTCATAAAAAAATTACAATTTAAAAATTGTATGAAATAAAATATTTGAATCAAAATATGCAGTAAAAATGTTATTGTTAAATCACATTAAAAATTGCGAGAAATTATTCAGCAAAATCATATTTCTTTCCTAAATATGGAGAATCAACAACCTCATTCAATTACTAGTGGTAATATCACTCCTGGCCAGCATGAGGAGGCAAAGAGCACCACAGCAAAGCTGTTAAATGTCACTCGCCTACCCATAATCCCCAGTCATTCTCTTTGCCTCTGTCAATGGAGGAGGTGAAGCTTGGTGTTTGAAGAAATGAATTCCTTTTTCGGGTACTTTTCCCTGCAAGCAAGAATTAGGGTTTAGCTGAGTCCACGTCAATCTCTTCAGTAGAGTAGTGGTGTTTTTTAAGCAGTTAGGAAGTTGTGCTTTGTTTGCTAACAAATTGCTGCCCATGGTGCAGAAAGCCAGAGTTGGTTACTCTGTTCTTTCTTTTTCTACAGGTCTCTGTGTGTCCTTTCACGTCTTGTGAGCTGTCTTCCTGCCGGACAGCTAGACTACAGGTAAATGCTTTTGTCTTCTAGGTCTTGGAGACTTAGAGCACTTCAGAAGAATATGTCATATGCAGTAGATGGGGACATGTTTAAAATCCTTTATACAGGATTTTCTTTGGCAGTGGGCAGGCACATTATGTATGTTGAGACTAGAGGGTAATCTTCCCTTTATTGGGACTTTTCTTTCATGTAATTGGCAAGAGTCCATGAGCTAGTGACGTATGGGATATACATTCCTACCAGGAGGGGCAAAGTTTCCCAAACCTCAAAATGCCTATAAATACACCCCTCACCACACCCACAATTCAGTTTTACAAACTTTGCCTCCCATGGAGGGGGTGAAGTAAGTTTGTGCTAGATTCTACGTTAATATGCACTTCGCAGCAGGCTGAAGCCCGGTTTTCCTCTCAGAGTGCAGTGAATGTCAGAGGGATGTGAAGAGAGTATTGCCTCTAGGGGATCTATTTCATAGGTTCTCTGTTATCGGTCGTAGAGATTTCTTCTCCTACCTCCCTTTTCAGATCGACGATATACTCTTACTGGTTTGGCTATCTGCTATATGTAGATGAGTGTCCTAGGGTAAGTAAGTCTTATTTCTATTCATGACACTCAAAGCTATGGTTGGGCACTTTATGTGTAAAGTTCTAAATATATGTGTTAAACTTATATTTGCCATGATTCAGGATAATCAGTATTCCTTCTTTTAGACTGTCAGTTTCATTTTTTTTGGGAAAATGCATATGAATTATATTTTTTCTTACCTTAAAAAATTCAATTTTCAATTGACTTTTTTTTCTAAATTGCGGGCTGTTAGGCTCGCGGGTGCAGAAAATGCTTCTATTTATTGCGTCATTTTTGGCGCGAGACTTTTTTGGCGCAAAAATTTCGTCATTTCCGGCATCATAGTTGGCGCTGGAAGTTTTCACGTGATTGCGTCATTTTTTACTTATATGTGTTGCGGACGTTTTTTTGGCGCCAAAAATATGGGCGTCATCTTGGCGCCAAAATATGTGGGCGTTCTATTTGGTGCCAAAAATGTGGGCGTCATTCTTGGCGCCAGTTTTTTTCACATTATTTCAGTCTCACTTTTTAGTTGCTTCTGGTTTCTAGAGGCTTGTTTTGTTTTGCATTTTTTCCCATTCCTGAAACTTTCATTTAAGGAATTTGATAATCTTTTGCTTTATATGTTGTTTTTTCTATTACATATTGCAAGATGTCACTACCTGACCCTGGATCAGAATCTACTTCTGGAAAGACGCTGCCTGATGTCGGCGTCTACCAAAGCTAAGAGCATTTGTTGTAAACTTTTGGTAACTGTTCCTCCAGCTGTAGTTTGTGTTAGCTGTCATGATAAACTATCAAACGCTGATAATATTTCCATTAGTAATAATCCATTACCTGTTGTTGTTCCTTCAACATCTAATGTTCAGGATGTTCCTGTTAATGTAAAAGAATTTGTTTCTAATTCTATTCGGAAGGCTCTGTCTGTTATTCCTCCTTCTAGTAAACGTAAGAGGTCTTTTAAAACTTCTCATATTTCAGATGAATTTTTAAATGACCGCCATCATTCTGACTTATCTATTTCTGATGAGGATCTATCTGGTTCAGAAGATTCTCCCACAGATATTGACACTGATAAATCTTCATATTTGTTTAAGATGGAGTTTATTCGTTCTTTACTTAAAGAAGTGTTGATTGCTTTAGATATGGAGGAGTCTAGTCCTCTTGATATTAAAACTACTAAGCGTTTAAATTCAGTTTTTAAACCTCATGTAGTTATTCCAGAAGTTTTTCCAGTTCCTGATGCTATCTCAGAAGTAATTTTTAGGGAATGGAATAGTCTGGGTACTTCATTTACTCCTTCTCCAAGGTTTAAGAAATTGTACCCTTTGCCATCTGATAGATTAGAGTTTTGGGAGAAAATCCCCAAAGTTGATGGGGCTATCTTTACTCTTGCTAAACGTACTACTATTCCTACGGCAGATAGTACTTCTTTTAAAGATCCTTTAGATAGGAAGCTTGAATCCTTTCTAAGGTAGGCTTATTTATGTTCAGGTAATCTTCTTAGACCTGCTATTTCTTTGGCTGATGTTGCTGCAGCTTCCACTTTCTCGTTGGAGGCTTTAGAGCAACAAGTGTCAGACCATAATGTTTATAGCATTGTTAAACTTCTTCAACATGCTAATAACTTTGTTTGTGATGCCATTTTTGATATCATTAGAATTGACGTCAGGTATATGTCTTTAGCTATTTTAGCCAGAAGAGCTTTATGGCTTAAGTCTTGGAATGCAGATATGACTTCTAAGTCAACGTTGCTTTCTCTTTCTTTCCAAGGTAATAAATTATTTGGTTCTCAGTTAGATTCAAAGATTTTTCAAAGATGTTTGGATCAATTCTATTCAAAATCATTGGATTCAGAACATTGTTTCACAAGGGTACAGAATAGGTCTCAAGGTAATACTGCCTGTGAGAAGATTTTTTCTCTCACGCATTCCAGTAAACCCAGTAAAGGCTCAAGCATTTCTGAAATGTGTTTCAGACCTGGAGTGAGCTGGGGTAATTGTGCCAGTTCCAGTTCTGGAAAGGGGCCTGGGGTTTTATTCAAATCTGTTCATTGTACCAAAGAAAGAGAATTCTTTCAGACCAGTTCTGGATCTAAAAATATTGAATCGTTATGTAAGGATACCAACTTTCAAAATGGTGACTATAAGGACTATTCTGCCTTTTGTTCAGCAAGGGCATTATATGTCCACAATAGACTTACAGGATGCATATCTTCATATTCCAATTCATCCGGACCACTATCAGTTCCTGAGATTCTCTTTTCTAGACAAGCATTACCAGTTTGTTGCTCTTCCTTTTGGCCTAGCAACAGCTCCAAGGATCTTTTCAAAGGTTCTCGGTGCCCTTCTATCTGTAATCAGTGAGCAGGGTATTGCGGTATTTCCTTATTTGGACGATATCTTGTTACTTGCTCAGTCTTTACATTCTGCAGAATCTGTTTCTTCAAAGACATGGTTGGAGGATCAATTTACCAAAGAGTTCCTTGATTCCTCAGACAAGGGTAACCTTTTTGGGTTTCCAAATAGTTTCAGTGTCCATGACTTTGTCTCTAACAGAAAAGAGACGTCTGAAATTGGTTTCAGCTTGTCAAAACCTTCAGTCTCAATCATTCCCTTCGGTAGCTTTGTGCATGGAAATTCTAGGTCTCATGACTGCTGCATCGGACGCAATCCCTTTTGCTCGTTTTCACATGAGACCTCTCCAGCTTTGTATGCTGAACCAATGGTGTAGGGATTATACAAAGATATCACAATTAATATCCTTAAATCCCAATGTTCGATCTTCTCTGACTTGGTGGTTGGATCACCATCGTTTAGTTCAAGGGGCCTCTTTTGTTCGTCCAACCTGGACTGTGATCTCAACAGATGCGAGTCTTTCAGGTTGGGGAGCTGTATGGAGATCTCTGACAGCGCAGGGGGTTTGGGAATCTAAGGAGGCGAGATTACCAATCAACATTTTGGAACTCTGTGCGATTTTCAGAGCTCTTCAGTTCTGGCCTCTTCTGAAGAGAGAATTGTTTATTTGTTTTCAGACAGACAATGTCACAACCGTGGCATATGTCAATCATCAAGGGGGGACTCACAGTCCTCAGGCTATGAAAGAAGTATCTCGGATACTTGTATGGGCGGAATCCAGCTCCTGTCTAATTTCTGCGGTTCCCATCCCAGGTATAGACAATTGGGAAGTGGATTATCTCAGTCGCCAGACGTTACATCCGGGCGAATGGTCTCTTCACCCAGAGGTATTTCTTCAGATTGTTCAAATTTGGGGACTTCCAGAAATAGATCTGATGACCTCTCATCTAAACAAGAAACTTCCCAGGTATCTGTCCAGATCCAGGGATCCTCAGGCGGAAGCGGTGGATGCGTTGTCACTTCCTTGGAATTATCAACCTTCTTATATATTTCCGCCTCTAGTTCTTCTTCCAAAAGTGATTTCCAAAATCCTAGTGGAACATTCATTTGTACTGCTGGTGGCTCCAGCATGGCCACACAGGTTTTGGTATGCGGATCTCGTTCGGATGGCCAGTTACCAACCTTGGACACTTCCGTTAAGGCCAGATCTTCTATCTCAAGGCCCATTTTTCCATCAGGATCTCAAATCATTAAATTTGAAGGTATGGAGATTGAACATTTAATACTTAGTCATAGAGGTTTCTCTGACTCAGTGATTAATACTATGTTACAGGCTTGTAAATCTGTGTCTAGAAAGATCTATTACCGAGTCCGGAAGACTTACATTTCTTGGTGTTCTTCACATAAATTCTCTTGTCATTCTTTTAGAATTCCTAGAATTTTACAGTTTCTTCAGGATGGTTTGGAAAAAGGTTTGTCTGCAAGTTCCTTGAAAGGACAAATCTCTGCTCTTTCTGTACTTTTTCACAGAAAGATTGCTAATCATCCTGATATTCATTGTTTTGTACAGGCTTTGGTTCGTATTAAGCCTGTCATTAAGTCAATTTCTCCTCCTTGGAGTCTTAATTTGGTTCTGAGGGCTTTACAGGCTGTTCCGTTTGAACCTATGCATTCTCTGGATATTAAATTACTTTCTTGGAAAGTTTTATTCCTTTTGGCCATCTCTTCTGCTAGAAGAGTTTCTGAGTTATCTGCTCTTTCTTGTGAATCTCCTTTTCTGATTTTTCATCAGGATAAGGCAGTGTTGTGGACTTCATTTAATTTTTTACCTAAAGTTGTGAATTCTAACAACATTAGCAGAGAAATTGTTGTCCCTTCTTTGTGTCCTAATCCTAAGAATACTCTGGAGAGATCTTTACATTCTTTGGATGTAGTTAGAGCTTTGAAATATTATGTTGAAGCTGCTAAAGATTTCAGGAAGACTTCTAGTCTATTTGTTGTCTTTTCTGGTTCTAGGAAAGGTCAGAAGGCTTCTGCCATTTCTTTGGCTTCTTGGTTAAAGTCTTTGATTCATCACGCTTATGTGGAGTCGGGTAAATCTCCGCCTCAAAGGATTACGGCTCATTCTACTAGGTCAGTTTCTACTTCCTGGGCTTTTAAGAATGAAGCTTCTGTTGATCAGATTTGCAAAGCAGAAACTTGGTCTTCTTTGCATACTTTTACTAAATTCTACCATTTTGATGTTTTTTCTTCTTCTGAAGCAGTTTTTGGTAGAAAAGTACTTCAGGCAGCTGTTTCAGTTTGATTCTTCTGCTTATAATTTCAGTTTTTTTCATTATAAGATTAAAACTTTTTGATTTGGGTTGTGGATTATTTTTTTTCAGCGGAATTGGCTGTCTTTATTTTATCCCTCCCTCTCTAGTGACTCTTGCGTGAAAGCTCCACATCTTGGGTATCTGCTATCCCATACGTCACTAGCTCATGGACTCTTTCCAATTACATGAAAGAAAACATAATTTATGTAAGAACTTACCTGATAAATTAATTTCTTTCATATTGGCAAGAATCCATGAGGCCCACCCTTTTTGTGGTGGTTATGATTTTTTTGTATAAAGCACAATTATTCCAATTCCTTGTTTGATGCTTTCACTCCTTTCTTATCACCCCACTTCTTGGCTATTCATTAAACTGAATTGTGGGTGTGGTGAGGGGTGTATTTATAGGCATTTTGAGGTTTGGGAAACTTTGCCCCTCCTGGTAGGAATGTATATCCCATACGTCACTAGCTCATGGACTCTTGCCAATATGAAAGAAATGAATTTATCAGGTAAGTTCTTACATAAATTATGTTTTTCCTCTTTGGGCTAATTTTGTTGAAATACTTTATTAATATGTGTGTGGCTTATGTTTTATACAGGGATTTATGAATAAACTTAAAATTTGGCAGTCGGTTTTCTTAGCTTGCTTTGCTAGAACAGGCTAACTGACAAACTGCTTGAGTTTGAAACCAGCTTCAGCTACTTGCATCTTATGTTGTAGGCAGAGGGAAAGGCGCCTTTTACTTGCTGCATAGTTTACTCTCTCTGCTGGTCTTGTGACTTCTCTCTGCTGTCGGATATTCACGGAGAGGCATCATTGAATTTCAGTCTCTTCAGTGTCAATCTACTATACGATGGTTTAAGAGACTTCTGGCAGCCAAATTGTGGTATTAAAACTTCTTAAAGTGACAGTGTATTTAAAAAAAATATTACAATTTGGGGGATTTTTTATTTAGTATTATGGACATGGACCAAGACTGTGTTTTTTTGACAAATGCTTGCTATGCCTAGAGGCACAAATTGTTTTGCCTATGCAATTCTGTGCTGCATGCTTAGCTAGAACACTTCAATTTAAAGATAAATTGTTGCCCTCTGAGCCCAATGTCTCTCAGGATGATTGTCTGAATCAATTTTAGTAGAGACTCCATTGGAGGAGAAACAAGATAGGATTAAGGCTCTGAAACTAACCAATACCTTTATTTCTGATGCTAACATGCAAGTTATTAGACTGAAAGTGAAGATGTCTGGCTTCACTGTCCTAGCCCGCAGGGCATTGTGGCTAAAATCTTGGTCAGTTGATGTTACCTCTAAGTCCAAGCTTCTGGCACTTCCTTACAAGGGGAAGATCTTGTTCAGACCTGGTCTGGCAGAAATAATTTCTGATATTATGGGTGGAAAAGGATCTTTTCTACCGCAAGACAAGAAGAACAGACCTAAAGGACGTCAAAGTAATTTTCGTTCCTTTCGTAACTTCAAAGGTCAAAAGTCTTCCTCTCTATCTTCCAAGCAGGAGCAGTACAAGTCTTCTTCTTGAAAGCCCAATCAGTCTTGGAATAAGG
This sequence comes from Bombina bombina, assembly GCF_027579735.1. Classification (NCBI taxonomy): domain Eukaryota; kingdom Metazoa; phylum Chordata; class Amphibia; order Anura; family Bombinatoridae; genus Bombina; species Bombina bombina. The sequence continues at coordinate 524,950,139 of NC_069504.1, forward strand.
GGAAGCAATTAAAGAAACCCTCAGTCTTAGTCAGCATGAAGGGTCGGACTCCGGTCTGGGTTCGGATCAAGTGGGGGGCAGACTTTCCCTGTTTTGTCAAGCGTGGAGACGAGATGTCCCAGATCCTTGGGCTGTGGACATAGTATCTCAGCGTTACAAAATAGAATTCAAAACTTTCCCTCCAGGGGCAGATTCCACCTCTCAAGATTATCTACAGACCAGGTAAAAAGAGAGGCATTCTTGAACTGTGTTCAGGACCTTTCCTCCCTGGGAGTGATTGTTCCAGTTCCAGTAAGGGAACAGGGTCTAGGATTCTATTCAAATCTGTTTGTGGTTCCCATTTTAGACCTAAGGTGCCTCTACAAGTTTCTCAGGGTACCGTCCTTCAAAATGGAAACCATTTGTTTCATTCTTCCTTTGGTCAAAGAGGGTCAGTTCATGATGACCATAGACCTGAAGGACGCGTATCTTTATGTTCCCATCCACAGGGATCATCACAAATTCCAGAGATTCGTCTTTCTAGACAAACCCTTTCAGTTTGTGGCTCTTCCGTTTGGCCTTGCCACAGCTCCCAGAATTTTCTCAAAGGTTCTGGGGGCTCTCTTGGCAGTGATCAGGTCTCAGGGAATTGCAGTGGCGCCATACCTGGACAACATATTGGTTCAGGCTCCATCTTTTCAACAAGAAAACTCTCATACAGAGTTCTTGGGTTATTTTTCTACGTTCCCATGGTTGGAAAGTTAATCTGGAAAAGAGTTCCCTTGTTCCAGCTACAAGGGTGGTTTTCTTAGGGATCATAATAGATTCCCTATCTATGAAAATTTTTCTGACGGAGGTCAGAAAATCCAAAATTCTCTCCTCTTTCTCTCTTCAGTCTACTGTTCGGCCATCAGTGGCTCAAAGTATGGCGGTAATTAGTCTGATGGTTGCTTCCATGGACATCATTCTCTTTGCTCGATTTAATTTTAGAGCTCTGCAATAATGCATGCTCAGACAGTGGAACTGAGACCATTTGTATCTGTCTCAGAGGATAGATCTAGACCATTCGACAAGAGACTCTCTCATGTTGTGGCTTTCTCTGGACCATCTGTCTCAGGGCACATGCTTCCGGAGCCCTTCCTGGGTGATTGTGACCACGGACGCCAGCCTGCTAGGCTGGGGAGAAGTCTGGGACTCGTTAAAGTTGCAGGGACTAAGGACTCAAGAGGAGTTTGCTCTCCCCATAAACATCTTGGCGTTGAGAGTGATTTAAAATGCTCTGATAGCTTGGCCTCAATTGTCCTTAGCCCAGTTTATCAGGTTTCAGTCGGACAACATCACCTCAGTGGCTTACATCAACCACCAGGGAGGAACTCAGAGTTCCTTAGCCATGAAGGAGGTGGCATGGATTATTCAGTGGGTGGAATCTCACAATTGTTGTCTATCTGCCATCCACATTCCTGGAGTGGATAGCTGGGAAGCGGATTTCCTGAGCAGACATTTCATCCCAGGGAGTGGGCTCTCCATCCGGAGGACTTCTCCAGGTTAACCCTCAAATGGGTGGTGCCGGAGTTGGATCTGATGGCATCTCAGCAGAACGCCAAGTTTCCAAGGTACGGTTCACTGTCAAGAGATCCTCAGGCTGATAAATGCTCTGGCGGTTCCTTGGGATTTCGGTCTAGCATACCTGTTTCCTCCGTTTGTGCTCCTTCCACGAGTTATTGCTCGTATCAAACAAGAGAGAGCATTGTTAATTCTAATATCTCCTGCAGGGTCATGCAGGATCTGGTATGCAGACCTAGTAAAGATGTCTTCTCAGCCGCATTGGAGGTTGCCTCTGAGAAAGGACAAGCGTCTGGCGGATGTGCCAGATGTTCAATCTTTTTGTCAGGCCCTGGTCAGAATCAGGCCTGTGTTTAAACCTGTTGCACCTTCTTGGAGCCTTAATCTTGTTCTTAAAGTTTTGCAGCAGGCTACGTTTGAGCCAATGCATTCCATAGATATTAAATTGCTATCTTGGAAGGTTTTGTTTCTTATTATCTCTTTTGCTCAGAGTTTCAGAACTCTCTGCTTTGCATTGTTATTCACCTTAGCTTTATCTTTCATGCGGATAAGGCGGTTCTCCGTACTAAATTGGGATTTCTTCGTAAAGTGGTTTTGGATAGAAATATTAATCAGAAAATTGTTCTTCCTTCTATCTGCCCCAATCCTTCTTCTCATAAAGAAAATTCTACCTACAGGTGACTAAGGATTTTCGACAGTCTTCTGCTCTGTTTGTTTGTTTCTCAGGAAAGTGTAAAGGTCAGAAGGCTACTTCTCTTTCTCTCTGGTTGAGAAGTATGGCTCGTTTTACTTATGAGACTGCTGGACAGCATCCTCCTTAGAGAATTACAGCTCATTTCACTAGGGCTATCTCCTCTTCTTGGGCTTTCAAAGATGAAGCTTCTGTGGAACAGCTTAGCAAGGCTGCAACTTGGTCCTCTATGCATACTTTTTCCAAATTTGATACTTTTCCCTTGGCTGCTTTTGAGAGAGAGGTTCTTTAAGCGGTGGTGCCTTCTGTTTAGGTCTGCCTGTCTTGTTCTCCCTCCCTGTTCATTCTGTGTCCTCTAGATTGGGTATTGGTTCCCACTAGTAATTGATTGATGTTGTGGACTCTCCATATCTTAGGAAGAAAAAAAAATATGCTTACCTGATACATTTTATTTCTTTCTGGAATGGAGAGCACACGACCCACCCTTTATTAAGACAGTTATTTTTTACTAAACCTCAGGTACCTCTACACCTTTGTGTTATTCTTTTTCCATTTCCCTTTGGTCAAATGACTGGGGATTATGGGTAGGGGAGTGACACTTAACAGCTTTGCTGTGGTGCTCTTTGCCTCCTCCTGCTGGCCAGGAGTGATATTCTCACTAATAATTGAATGACGTTGTGTACTCTACATATCCAGAAAGAAAAACATTTACCAGGTAAGCATAAATGTTGTTTTTATGGGGAAAAAAAACATAATTTATGTAAGAACCTGATAAATTCATTTCTTTCATATTAGCAAGAGCCCATGAGCTAGTGACGTATGGGATATACATTCCTACCAGGAGGGGCAAAGTTTCCCAAACCTCAAAATGCCTATAAATACACCCCTCACCACACCCACAATTCAGTTTAATGAATAGCCAAGAAGTGGGGTGATAAGAAAGGAGCGAAAGCATCAAACAAGGAATTGGAATAATTGTGCTTTATACAAAAAATCATAACCACCACAAAAAGGGCGGGCCTCATGGACTCTTGCTAATATGAAAGAAATGAATTTATCAGGTAAGTTCTTACATAAATTATGTTTTCTTTCATGTAATTAGCAAGAGTCCATGAGCTAGTGACGTATGGGATAATAAATACCCAAGATGTGGAACTTCCACGCAAGAGTCACTAGAGAGGGAGGGATAAAATAAAGACAGCCAATTCCGCTGAAAAATAATAATCCACAACTCAAAACAAAAGTTTTAATCTCAATAATGAAAAAAACTGAAATTATAAGCAGAAGAATCAAACTGAAACAGCTGCCTGAAGTACTTTTCTACCAAAAACTGCTTCAGAAGAAGAAAACACATCAAAATGGTAGAATTTAGTAAAAGTATGCAAAGAAGACCAAGTTGCTGCTTTGCAAATCTGATCAACAGAAGCTTCATTCCTAAACGCCCAGGAAGTAGAAACTGACCTAGTAGAATGAGCCGTAATTCTTTGAGGCGGGGATTTACTCGTCTCTACATAAGCATGATGAATCAAAGACTTTAACCAAGACGCCAAAGAAATGGCGGAGGCCTTCTGACCTTTTCTGGACCCAGAAAAGATAACAAATAGACTAGAAGTCTTTCTAAAATCTTTAGTAGCTTCAACATAATATTTCAAAGCTCTTACTACATCCAAAGAATGTAAAGATCTCTCCTTTGAATTCTTAGGATTAGGACACAATGAAGGAACAACAATTTCTCTACTAATGTTGTTAGAATTCACAACCTTAGGTAAAAATTTAAATGAAGTCCGCAACACTGCCTTATCCTGATGAAAAATCAGAAAAGGAGATTCACAAGAAAGAGCAGATAACTCAGAAACTCTTCTAGCAGAAGAGATGGCCAAAAGGATCAGAACTTTCCAAGAAAGTAATTTAATATCCAGAGAATGCATAGGTTCAAACGGAGGAGCTTGTAAAGCCCTCAGAACCAAATTAAGACTCCAAGGAGGAGAAATTGACTTAATGACAGGTTTTATACGAGCCAAAGCCTGTACAAAACAATGAATATCAGGAAGATTAGCAATCTTTCTGTGAAAAAGAACAGAGAGCAGAAATTTGTCCTTTCAAGGAACCTTTATCCAAACCATCCTGAAGAAACTGTAAAATTCTAGGAATTCTAAAAGAATGCCAGGAGAATTTACGAGAAGAACACCAAGAAATGTAAGTCTTCCAGACTCGATAATAAATCTTCCTAGATACAGTTTTACGAGCCTGTAACATAGTATTAATTACTGAGTCAGAGAAACCTCTATGACTAAGAATCAAGCGTTCAATCTCTATACCTTCAAATTTAATAATTTGAGATCCTGATGGAAAAAAGGACCTTGAGATAGAAGGTCTGGTCTTAACGGAAGAGTCCAAGGTTGGCAAGTGGCCATCCGAACAAGATCCGCATACCAAAACCTGTGAGGCCATGCTGGAGCTACCAGCAGTACAAACGAACGCTCCTTTAGAATTTTGGAAATCACTCTTGGAAGAAGAACTAGAGGCGGAAAGATATAGGCAGGATGATAATTCCAGGGAAGCGACAACGCGTCCACTGCCTCCGCCTGAGGATCCCTGGATCTGGACAGATACCTGGGAAGTTTCTTGTTTAGATGAGAAGCCATCAGATCTATTTCTGGAAGTCCCCAGATTTGAACAATCTGAAGAAATACCTCTGGGTGAAGAGACCATTCGCCCGGATGTAACGTCTGGCGACTGAGATAATCCTCTTCCCAATTGTCTACACCTGGGATGTGAACCGCAGAGATTAGACAAGAGCTGGATTCCGCCCATACAAGTATCCGAGATACTTCTTTCATAGCCTGAAGACTGTGAGTCCCCCCTTGATGATTGACATATGCCACGGTTGTGACATTGTCTGTCTGAAAACAAATGAACGATTCTCTCTTTAAAAGAGGCCAGAACTGAAGAGCTCTGAAAATCGCACGGAGTTCCAAAATGTTGATTGGTAATCTCGCCTCCTGAGATTCCCAAATCCCCTGCACTGTCAGAGACCCCCATACAGCTCCCCAACCTGTCAGACTCGCATCTGTTGAGATCACAGTCCAGGTTGGAAGAACAAAAGAAGCCTCTTGAACTAAATGATGGTGATCTGTCCACCACGTCAGAGAGTGTCGTACATTCCGATTTAAGGATATTAATTGTGATATCCTTGTATAATCCCTGCACCACTGGTTCAGCATACAAAGCTGAAGAGGTCGCATGTGAAAACGAGCAAAGGGGATCGCGTCCGATGCAGCAGTCATGAGACCTAGAATTTCCATGTATAAAGCTACCGAAGGGAATGATTGAGAATGAAGGTTTCGACAAGCTGAAACCAATTTCAGACGTCTCTTTTCTGTTAGAGACAAGGTCATGGACACTGAATCTATTTGGAAACCTAAAAAGGTTACTCTTGTCTGAGGAATCAATTAACTCTTTAGTAAATTGATCCTCCAACCATGTTTTTGAAGAAACGGCACAAGTCGATTCGTATGAGATTCTGCAGAATGTGAAGACTGAGCAAGTACCAAGATATCGTCCAAATAAGGAAATACCACAATACCCTGTTCTCTGATTACAGATAGAAGGGCACCGAGAACCTTTGAAAAGATCCTTGGAGCTGTCGCTAGGCCAAACGGCAGAGCCACAAACTGGTAATGCTTGTCTAGAAAAGAGAATCTCAGAAACTGAAAGTGATCTGGATGAATCGGAATATGAAGATATGCATCCTGTAAATCTATTGTAGACATATAATGCCCTTGCTGAACAAAAGGCAGAATAGTCCTTATAGTCACCATTTTGAATGTTGGTATCCTTCCATAATGATTCAATATTTTTAAATCCAGAGCTGGTCTGAAGGAATTCTCCTTCTTTGGTACAATGAATAGATTTGAGTAAAACCCCAGACCCTGTTCCAGAACTGGAACTGGTACAATTACTCCAGCCAATTCTAGATCTGAAACACATTTCAGAAATGCCTGAGCCTTCACTGGGTTTATTGGAATGCGAGAGAGAAAAAATCTTCTCGCAGGTGGCCTTACCTTGAAACCTATTCTGTACCCTTGTGAAACAATGTTCTGAATCCAAAGACTGTGAATCAAATTGATCCAAATATCTTTGAAAAATCGTAACCTGCCCCCTACCAGCTGTGCTGGAATGAGGGCCGCACCTTCATGTGGACTTGGGAGCTGGCTTTGGCTTTCTAAAAGGCTTGGATTTATTCCAGACTGGAGACGGTTTCCAAACAGAAACCGTTCCTTTAGGGGAAGGGTCAGGCTTCTGTTCCTTATTCTGATGAAAGGAATGAAAATGATTAGTAGCCCTATATTTACCTTTGGATTTTTTGTCCTGAGGCAAAAAAGTTCCTTTCCACCCAGTAACAGTTGAAATAATAGAATCCAACTGGGAACCAAATAATTTATTACCTTGGAAAGAAAGAGAAAGCAAAGTTGACTTAGAAGTCATATCTGCATTCCAAGTTTTAAGCCATAAAGCTCTTCTAGCTAAAATAGCTAAAGACATATACCTGACATCAACTCTAATGATATCAAAGATGGCATCACGAATAAAGTTATTAGCATGTTGAAGAAGATTAACAATGCTATGAGTATTATGGTCTGACACTTGTGCTAAAGCCTCCAACCAAAAAGTGGAAGCGGCATCAACATCAGCCAAAGAAATAGCAGGCCTAAGAAGATTACCTGAACATAAATAAGCTTTCCTTAGAAAGGATTCAATTTTCCTATCTAAAGGATCCTTAAAGGAAGTACTATCCGCCGTAGGAATAGTAGTACGTTTAGCAAGAGTAGAGATAGCCCCATCAACTTTAGGGATTTTGTCCCAAAACTCTAATCTGTCAGATGGCACAGGATACAATTTCTTAAACCTTTGAGAAGGAGTAAATGAAGTACCCAGATTATTCCATTCCCTAGAAATTACTTCAGAAATAGCATCAGGGACAGGAAAAACTTCTGGAATAACTATAGGAGGTTTAAAAACCGAATTTAAACGCTTATTAGATTTAGTATCAAGAGGACTAGATTCCTCCATCTCTAATGCGATTAAAACTTCTTTAAGTAAAGAGCGAATAAATTCCATTTTAAGGCCTAGATTTGGAGTTCGGCGGTAAAAGGGCTGTTAACGCTCCGCGGGCTTTTTTCTGGCCGCACCATAAATTTAACTCTGGTATCGAGAGTTAAAACAAATGCTGCGTTAGGCTCCAAAAAAGGAGCGTAGAGCATTTTTACCGCAAATGCAACTCTCGATACCAGAGTTGCTTACGGACGCGGCCGGCATCAAAAACGTGCTCGTGCACGATTCTCCCATAGGAAACAATGGGACTGTTTGAGCTGAAAAAAAACCTAACACCTGCAAAAAAGCAGCGTTCAGCTCCTAACGCAGCCCCATTGTTTCCTATGGGGAAACACTTCCTACGTCTGCACCTAACACTCTAACATGTACCCCGAGTCTAAACACCCCTAACCTTACACTTATTAACCCCTAATCTGCCGCCCCCGCTATCGCTGACCCCTGCATATTATTTTTAACCCCTAATCTGCCGCTCCGTAAACCGCCGCAACCTACGTTATCCCTATGTACCCCTAATCTGCTGCCCTAACATCGCCGACCCCTATGTTATATTTATTAACCCCTAATCTGCCCCCCACAACGTCGCCTCCACCTGCCTACACTTATTAACCCCTAATCTGCCGAGCGGACCTGAGCGCTACTATAATAAAGTTATTAACCCCTAATCCGTCTCACTAACCCTATCATAAATAGTATTAACCCCTAATCTGCCCTCCCTAACATCGCCGACACCTACCTTCAATTATTAACCCCTAATCTTCCGATCGGAGCTCACCGCTATTCTAATAAATGTATTAATCCCTAAAGCTAAGTCTAACCCTAACACTAACACCCCCCTAACTTAAATATAATTTACATATAACGAAATAAATTAACTCTTATTAAATAACTTATTCCTATTTAAAGCTAAATACTTACCTGTAAAATAAACCCTAATATAGCTACAATATAAATTATAATTATATTTTAGCTATTTTAGGATTAATATTTATTTTACAGGCAACTTGGTATTTATTTTAACTAGGTACAATAGCTATTAAATAGTTAAGAACTATTTAATAGTTACCTAGTTAAAATAATAACAAAATTACCTGTAAAATAAATCCTAACCTAAGATATAATTAAACCTAACACTACCCTATCAATAAAATAATTAAATAAACTACCTACAATTACCTACAATTAACCTAACACTACACTATCAATAAATTAAATAAACACAATTGCTACAAATAAATACAATTAAATAAACTAGCTAAAGTACAAAAAATAAAAAAGAACTAAGTTACAGAAAATAATAAAATATTTACAAACATAAGAAAAATATTACAACAATTTTAAACTAATTACACCTACTCTAAGCCCCCTAATAAAATAACAAAGCCCCCCAAAATAAAAAATTCCCTACCCTATTCTAAATTAAAAAAGTTACAAGCTCTTTTACCTTACCAGCCCTGAACAGGGCCCTTTGCGGGGCATGCCCCAAGAAGTTCAGCTCTTTTGCCTGTAAAAGAAAACATACAATACCCCCCCCCCCAACATTACAACCCACCACCCACATACCCCTAATCTAACCCAAACCACCCTTAAATAAACCTAACACTAAGCCCCTGAAGATCTTCCTACCTTGTCTTCACCATACCAGGTTCACCGATCCGTCCTGGCTCCAAGATCTTCATCCAACCCAAGCGGGGGTTGGCGATCCATAATCCGGTGCTGAAGAGGTCCAGAAGAGGCTCCAAAGTCTTCATCCTATCCGGCAAGAAGAGGACATCCGGACCGGCAAACATCTTCTCCAAGCCGCATCTTCTATCTTCTTGCATCCGGTGCGGAGCGGGTCCATCTTGAAGCAGGCGACGCGGATCCATCCTCTTCTTCCGATGTCTCCCGACGAATGACGGTTCCTTTAAGGGACGTCATCCAAGATGGCGTCCCTCGAATTCCGATTGGCTGATAGGATTCTATCAGCCAATCGGAATTAAGGTAGGAATTTTCTGATTGGCTGATGGAATCAGCCAATCAGAATCAAGTTCAATCCGATTGGCTGATCCAATCAGCCAATCAGATTGAGCTCGCATTCTATTGGCTGTTCCGATCAGCCAATAGAATGCGAGCTCAATCTGATTGGCTGATTGGATCGGCCAATCGGATTGAACTAGATTCTGATTGGCTGATTCCATCAGCCAATCAGAAAATTCCTACCTTAATTCCGATTGGCTGATAGAATCCTATCAGCCAATCGGAATTCGAGGGACGCCATCTTGGATGACATCCCTTAAAGGAACCGTCATTCGTCGGGAGACATCGGAAGAAGAGGATGGATCCGCGTCGCCTGCTTCAAGATGGACCCGCTCCGCACCGGATGCAAGAAGATAGAAGATGCGGCTTGGAGAAGATGTTTGCCGGTCCGGATGTCCTCTTCTTGCCGGATAGGATGAAGACTTTGGAGCCTCTTCTGGACCTCTTCAGCACCGGATTATGGATCGCCAACCCCCGCTTGGGTTGGATGAAGATCTTGGAGCCAGGACGGATCGGTGAACCTGGTATGGTGAAGACAAGGTAGGAAGATCTTCAGGGGCTTAGTGTTAGGTTTATTTAAGGGTGGTTTGGGTTAGATTAGGGGTATGTGGGTGGTGGGTTGTAATGTTGGGGGGGGGTATTGTATGTTTTCTTTTACAGGCAAAAGAGCTGAACTTCTTGGGGCATGCCCCGCAAAGGGCCCTGTTCAGGGCTGGTAAGGTAAAAGAGCTTGTAACTTTTTTAATTTAGAATAGGGTAGGGAATTTTTTATTTTGGGGGGCTTTGTTATTTTATTAGGGGGCTTAGAGTAGGTGTAATTAGTTTAAAATTGTTGTAATATTTTTCTTATGTTTGTAAATATTTTATTATTTTCTGTAACTTAGTTCTTTTTTATTTTTTGTACTTTAGCTAGTTTATTTAATTGTATTTATTTGTAGCAATTGTGTTTATTTAATTTATTGATAGTGTAGTGTTAGGTTAATTGTAGGTAATTGTAGGTAGTTTATTTAATTATTTTATTGATAGGGTAGTGTTAGGTTTAATTATATCTTAGGTTAGGATTTATTTTACAGGTAATTTTGTAATTATTTTAACTAGGTAACTATTAAATAGTTCTTAACTATTTAATAGCTATTGTACCTAGTTAAAATAAATACCAAGTTGCCTGTAAAATAAATATTAATCCTAAAATAGCTAAAATATAATTATAATTTATATTGTAGCTATATTAGGGTTTATTTTACAGGTAAGTATTTAGCTTTAAATAGGAATCATTTATTTAATAAGAGTTAATTTATTTCGTTATATGTAAATTATATTTAAGTTAGGGGGGTGTTAGTGTTAGGGTTAGACTTAGCTTTAGGGGTTAATACATTTATTAGAATAGCGGTGAGCTCCGATCGGAAGATTAGGGGTTAATAATTGAAGGTAGGTGTCGGCGATGTTAGGGAGGGCAGATTAGGGGTTAATACTATTTATGATAGGGTTAGTGAGACGGATTAGGGGTTAATAACTTTATTATAGTAGCGCTCAGGTCCGCTCGGCAGATTAGGGGTTAATAAGTGTAGGCAGGTGGAGGCGACGTTGTGGGGGGCAGATTAGGGGTTAATAAATATAATATAGGGGTCGGCGGTGTTAGGGGTAGCAGATTAGGGGTACATAGGGATAACGTAGGTGGCGGCGCTTTGCGGTCGGAAGATTAGGGGTTAATTATTTTAAGTAGCTGGCGGCGATGTTGTGGGGGGCAGATTAGGGGTTAATAAATGTAATATAGGGGTCGGCGGGGTTAGGGGCAGCAGATTAGGGGTACATAAGTATAACGTAGGTGGCGGTCGGAAGATTAGGGGTTAAAATTTTTAATCGAGTGGCGACGATGTGGGGGGACCTCGGTTTAGGGGTACATAGGTAGTTTATGGGTGTTAGTGTACTTTAGGGTACAGTAGTTAAGAGCTTTATGAACCGGCGTTAGCCAGAAAGCTCTTAACTCCTGCTATTTTCAGGCGGCTGGAATCTTGTCGTTAGAGCTCTAACGCTCACTGCAGAAACGACTCTAAATACCGGCGTTAGGAAGATCCCATTGAAAAGATAGGCTACGCAAATGGCGTAGGGGGATCTGCGGTATGGAAAAGTCGCGGCTGTAAAGTGAGCGTTAGACCCTTTAATCACTGACTCCAAATACCAGCGGGCGGCCAAAACCAGCGTTAGGAGCCTCTAACGCTGGTTTTGACGGCTACCGCCGAACTCTAAATCTAGGCCTAAATAAATAAGAAGATTTATCAGTGTCAATATCTGAGACAGAATCCTCTGAACCAGAAAAATCCTCATCAGAAACAGACAAATCAGAATGATGACGGTCATTAAAAATTCATCTGAAATATGAGAAGTTTTAAAAGACCTTTTACGTTTACTGGAAGGAGGAATAACAGACATAGCCTTCCTAATAGATTTAGAAACAAATTCTTTTATATTAACAGGAACATCCTGAGTATTAGATGTGTCTTTCCAGAAGTAGATTCTGATCCAGGGTCAATTTGAGACATCTTGCAATATGTAAAAGAAAAAACAACATATAAAGCAAAACTTATCAAATTCCTTAAATGACAGTTTCAGGAATGGGAAAAAATGCCAATGAACTAGCCTCTAGCAACCAGAAGCAATGGAAAATGAGACTGAAATAATGTGGAAAAAAAGGTGGAGACAAGAATGACGCCCACATTATTGGCGCCAAAATTTTCTTGGTGCTAAGAATGACGCCATATCCGGTGACGCCGACATTTTTGGCGCAAAAAACGTCAAAAAAATGACGCAATCACGAACAACTTCCGGCGTCAAGTATGACGCCGGAAATGAAAAAAATTTTGCGCCAAAAAAATCAGCGCCAAAAATGACGCAATAAATTGAAGCATTTTCAGCCCCCGCGAGCCTAACAGCCCACAGGGAAAAAAGTCAATTGAAACAATTTTAAGGTAAGAAAAAATTGATTATTCATATGCGTTATCCCAAATAATGAAACTGACTGTCTGAAATAAGGAATATTGAACATCCTGAATCATGGCAAATATAAGTTTAAAGACATATATTTAGAACTTTATAAACAAAGTGCCCAATCATAGCTTAGAGTGTCACAAAAAATAAGACTTACTTACCCCAGGACACTCATCTACATATAGTAGATAGCCAAACCAGTACTGAAACGAGAATCAGTAGAGGTAATGGTATATAAGAGTATATCGTCAATCTGAAAAGGGAGGTAAGAGATGAATCTCTACGACCGATAACAGAGAACCTATGAAATAGATCCCGTAGAAGGAGACCATTGAATTCAAATAGGCAATACTCTCTTCACATCCCTCTGACATTCACCAGCCTGCTGCGAAGCGCATATCAACGTAGAATCTAGCACAAACTTACTTCACCACCTCCACGGGAGGCAAAATTTGTAAAACTGAATTGTGGGTGTGGTGAGGGGTGTATTTATAGGCATTTTGAGGTTTGGGAAACTTTGCCCCTCCTGCTAGGAATGTATATCCCATACGTCACTAGCTCATGTACTCTTGCTAATTACATGAAAGAAATTAAATTATGCAGATAAAAAAAAAACTTGTTTAAGGCACAAGGTAAAAATAGTATTTGAATTTCACAGCATTTTTTTGCATCTGTAGTGTAGTTCTTAGTATGTACAAAATTACAGGGGTGTTTCATAAGTGTAGCCAGGTCTTGTGTATTCTCTAAGCATTTCACCCTGATCATCGGGCCCTCATTCGCCGAGGGCTGCTAAAAGATTAGCGTCATTACATTTCTGCATGTGGTTATTGGGCGTCCTTTATTTGCCTTTGTCCAAACTTTTTGTTTATGGCCCCTTGTACAAGATTGAACATCTCTCCTACCGCCATTGTAGCTTTGCACTATTTCAAGAGGTAAAACAATAATATTTGTAATAATTTTTTTATTATCTTGTTCAAAGAGCTCCGGGAAGCCATTGATGAAGTATTACCTGCTCTCAAGAAAGAAAATGCAAAAGTATTTTACCTGTCTGAAACCCCCATCTCTGAGGAGACTGACACCTTCCTCGACAAAGTTAAAGCTGCATCTAATGATTCCGTTCCAAAATCACTGAGGTCATTTATTACCAGCAAAACCCTTGCTATGTATATTTACACTTCTGGAACTACAGGTAACAGTATGAGGGCTGTAGCCACTTTATGATAAAACAGAGTGTTCAAATGTTATTTTTATATAAATTTGTATTCTTAATAATTCACACAGTAAATTATGTATACACTTATAATAATAATTTTTAAAGGGACAGTCAATTCGAAATTAAACTTTCGTGACTTCATATTAAATTTTAAACAACTTTCCAATCATCAAAATTTGCTTTGTTTTCTTGGGATTCATTGTTGAAAAATAAATATAGATAGGCTTAAACTGATTTCTAAACCGTTGAAGACAACCTCTTATCTCAGTGCATTTTGTCAGTTTTCCATAGTTAGACAGTGCTAGTTCATGTGTGCCATAGAGATAAACTCTCACTCCTGTGGAGTTATGTATGAGTCAGAACTGATTGGCTAATTTGCAAGTCTGTCAAAAGAACTGAGATAAGGGGACAGTCTACAGAGGCTTAGATACAAGGAAATCACAGAGGTAAAAAGTGTATTTTATATAACAGTGTTGTTTATGCAAACTGGAATGGTTAAAAAAAGGGATTATCTATGGTTTTTAAACAATAAAAACATTTGAGTAGACTGTCTCTTTTAACCTTTTATTTTTATGTGTTTATAGGGCTACCGAAGGCTGCTATTATAAACCATGGTCGTTTGATTAAGAGTTCTACCATATTTAATGTTTGCCACGTCAATGCAAAGGACATTATATATACTCCTCTCCCGCTCTACCACAGCTCTGCCCTCATGATTGGAATCCACGGCTGCATCGGTATAGGTAATATTATTATTGTACAAGTTATACTGTAATGCAAGGTGAATGTATTGCTGGGGAAAAGTCACTATTAAACCCCTCTCTAGGCTCTTTATATTCAATTCCGGTATAATTCTACTCAGCTGATTCATTTAAATTGACTTGAAAGTGAAAATTAAACAGTTATGGTTCAGATAGAGAATATGTTTTTTAAAAGACTTTTTAATTTATCAAATTTAATTTGTCTTGATATCCTTTGTTGAAAAACACATATGCGTAGGCTCGGGAGGAGCAGCTTGGAGCCAGCTGATGATTGATGATTACACACCTATACCTCTTGTCACGGGCTCACCAGATGTTTTCAGCTAGATCCCAGTAATGCATTGCTGCTCAGGGCTGGCTGAAGACATTGTGCTGCCTGGGTTCGAGATCAAAATGACGCCCCCCCCCCCCACACACACACACACTTCTACCTATCTAACTCCATCCATAACACTGCAAAATTAAAAAAAAAATGTTCTAGTGTAAGAATATAGTATTAATGCACTTGTGCTGGCATATAACTGAGTGTTTAACTCCTACAAAGAAAGAAAACAAATAAAGATAGCAAGGGAACAAAGAAAAATTGATAATAGGAATAAATTAGAAAGTTGCTTAAAATTGCATGCTCTGTCTGAATCATGAAACTTCACATTAAAAGCCTGATCTTTCAAATGCTAATAAGTTCTGCAATCTTCAACAAAGGATATGACCAGAACAAAGCAAATTTAATAATACAAGTAAATTGAAATTGTAAAGATTCTTAGGCCTAGATTTGGAGTTTGGCGGTAGCCGTGAAAACCAGCGTTAGAGGCTCCTAACGCTGGTTTTAGGCTACCGCCGGTATTTGGAGTCAGTCAGGAAAGGGTCTAACGCGCACTTTTCAGCCGCAACTTTTCCATACCGCAGATTCCCTTACGTCAATTGCGTATCCTATCTTTTCAATGGGATCTTCCTAACTCCGGTATTTAGAGTCGTGTCTGAAGTGAGCGTTAGAAATCTAACGACAAAACTCCAGCTGCAGAAAAAAGTCAGTAGTTAAGAGCTTTCTGGGCTAACGCCGGTTTATAAAGCTCTTTACTACTGTGCTCTAAAGTACACTAACACCCATAAACTACCTATGTACCCCTAAACCGAGGTCCCCCCACATCACCGCCACTCGATTACATTTTTTAACCCCTAATCTGCCGACCGCCACCTACGTTATCCTTATGTACCCCTAATCTGCTGCCCCTAACACCGCCGACCCCTATATTATATTTATTAACCCCTAACCTGCCCCCCTCAACGTTGCCTCCACCTGCCTACACTTATTAACCCCTAATCTGCCGAGCGGAACTCACCGCTACTATAATAAAGTTATTAACCCCTAATCCGCCTCACTCTCGCCTCAATAACCCTATAATAAATAGTATTAACCCCTAATCTGCCCTCCCTAACATCGCCAACACCTAACTTCAATTATTAACCCCTAATCTGCCGACCGAATCTCGCCGCTATTCTAATAAATGGATTAACCCCTAAAGCTAAGTCTAACCCTAACACTAACACCCCCCTAAGTTAAATATAATTTAAATCTAACTAAATTAATGAACTCTTATTAAATAAATTATTCCTATTTAAAGCTAAATACTTACCTGTAAAATAAACCCTAATATAGCTACAATATAAATTATAATTATATTATAGCTATTTTAGGATTAATATTTATTTTACAGGTAACTTTGTAATTATTTTAACCAGGTACAATAGCTATTAAATAGTTAAGAACTATTTAATAGCTAAAATAGTTAAAATAATTACAAAATTACCTGTAAAATAAATCCTAACCTAAGTTACAATTAAACCTAACACTACACTATCAATAAATTAATTAAATAAAATACCTACAATTACCTACAATTAAACCTAACACTACACTATCAATAAATTAATTAAATAAAATATCTACAAATAAATACAATGAAATAAACTAACTAAAGTACAAAAAATAAAAAAGAACTAAGTTACAAAAAATAAAAAAATATTTACAAACATCAGAAAAATATTACAACAATTTTAAACTAATTACACCTACTCTAAGCCCCCTAATAAAATAACAAAGACCCCCAAAATAAAAAAATGCCCTACCCTATTCTAAATTACTAAAGTTCAAAGCTCTTTTACCTTACCAGCCCTGAACAGGGCCCTTTGCGGGGCATGTCCCAAAGAATTCAGCTCTTTTACCTGTAAAAAAAAACATACAATACCCCCCCCCAACATTACAACCCACCACCCACATACCCCTAATCTAACCCAAACCCCCCTTAAATAAACCTAACACTAAGCCCCTGAAGATCTTCCTACCTTGTCTTCACCATGCCAGGTATGACCGATCGTTCCTGGCTCCGAAATCTTCATCTAAGCCCAAGCGGGGGCTAGACATCCATCATCCGACGGCTGAAGAAGTCCAGAAGAGGCTCCAAAGTCTTCATCCTATCCGGGAAGAAGAGTAGATCCGGACCGGCAACCATCTTCTTCCAAGCGGCATCTTGGAACAGCCAATAGAATGCGAGCTCAATCTGATTGGCTGATTGAATCAGCCAATCGGATTGAACTTGATTCTGATTGGCTGATTCCATCAGCCAATCAGAATTTTCCTACCTTAATTCCGATTGGCTGATAGAATCCTATCAGCCAATCGGAATTCGAGGGACGCCATCTTGGATGACATCCCTTAAAGGAACCGTCATTCGTCGGGAAGTCATCGTCGGAAGAAGATGGGTCCGCGGTGGAGGTCTTCAAGATGGAGCCGGTCCTCATCGGATGAAGATAGAAGATGCCACTTGGAAGAAGATGGTTGCCGGTCTGGATCTACTCTTCTTCCCGGATAGGATGAAGACTTTGGAGCCTCTTCTGGACTTCTTCAGCCGTCGGATGATGGATGTCTAGCCCCCGCTTGGGCTTAGATGAAGATATCGGAGCCAGGACGGATCGGTGTGATACCCGGTGAGGTGAAGACAAGGTAGGAAGATTTTCAGGGGCTTAGTGTTAGGTTTATTTAAGGGGGGTTTGGGTTAGATTAGGGGTATGTGGGTGGTGGGTTGTAATGTTGGGGGGGGGTATTGTATGTTTTTTTTTACAGGCAAAAGAGCTGAATTCTTTGGGGCATGCCCCGCAAAGGGCCCTGTTCAGGACTGGTAAGGTAAAAGAGCTTTAAACTTTAGTAATTTAGAATAGGGTAGGGCATTTTTTTATTTTGGGGGTCTTTGTTATTTTATTAGGGGGCTTAGAGTAGGTGTAATTAGTTTAAAATTGTTGTAATATTTTTCTGATGTTTGTAAATATTTTTTTATTTTTTGTAACTTAGTTCTTTTTTATTTTTTGTACTTTAGTTAGTTTATTTCATTGTATTTATTTGTAGATATTGTATTTAATTAATTTATTGATAGTGTAGTGTTAGGTTTAATTGTAGGTAATTGTAGGTATTTTATTTAATTAATTTATTGATAGTGTAGTGTTAGGTTTAATTGTAACTTAAGTTAGGATTTATTTTACAGGTAATTTTGTAATTATTTTAACTATTTTAGCTATTAAATAGTTCTTAACTATTTAATAGCTATTGTACCTGGTTAAAATAATTACAAAGTTACCTGTAAAATAAATATTAATCCTAAAATAGCTATAATATAATTATAATTTATATTGTAGCTATATTAGGATTTATTTTACAGGTAAGTATTTAGCTTTAAATAAATTATTCCTATTTAATAAGAGTTAATTAATTTCGTTAGATTTAAATTATATTTAAGTTAGGGGGGTGTTAGTGTTAGGGTTAGACTTAGCTTTAGGGGTTAATACATTTATTAGAATAGCGGTGAGCTCCAGTCGGCAGATTAGGGGTTAATGTTTGAAGTTAGGTGTCGGCGATGTTAGGGAGGGCAGATTAGGGGTTAATACTATTTATTATAGGGTTAGTGAGGCGGATTAGGGGTTAATACATCCAAGGATTAGGGGTTAATAACTTTATTATAATAGCGGTGCGGTCCGGTCGGCAGATTAGGGGTTAATAAGTGTAGGCAGGTGGAGGCGACGTTGTGGGTGGCAGATTAGGGGTTAATAAATATAATATAGGGTTCGGCCATGTGTTAGGGGCAGCAGATTAGGGGTACATAGGGATAATGTAAGTAGCGGCGGTTTACGGAGCGGCAGATTAGGGGTTAATAATAATATGCAGGGGTCAGCGATAGTGGGGGCGGCAGAATAGGGGTTAATAAGTGTAAGGTTAGGGGTGTTTAGACTCGGGGTACATGTTAGAGTGTTAGGTGCAGACGTAGGAAGTGTTTCCCCATAGCAAACAATGGGGCTGCGTTAGGAGCTGAACGTGGCTTTTTTGCAGGTGTTAGGTTTTTTTTCAGCTCAAACAGCCCCATTGTTTTCTATGGGGGAATCGTGCATGAGCACGTTTTTGAGGCTGGCCGCGTCCATAAGCAACTCTGGTATCGAGAGTTGAAGTTGCGTTAAATATGCTCTACGCTCCTTTTTTGGAGCCTAACGCAGCCATTCTGTGGACTCTCAATACCAGAGTTATTTTAAAGGTGCGGCCAGAAAAAAGCCAGCGTTAGCTACGCGGGTCGTTACCGACAAAACTCTAAATCTAGCCGTTAAAATTGCATGCTCTGTGTAAACCATGAAAAATTAATGTTGACGTTACTGTCCCTTTAAATCACTTTATGAAACATTTTACAGGTTTTTCCCAGCATTTTATAATAGCTTAAAGAGATAGAAAGGTCAAAATTGCTTCTAGTAAAAGTTAAGGTGGCCAAAACAAAAAGAACCCTCTGTAGGAGTGAAGAGACAGAAGGTACCCTGCAACCGTACATAAAACTGGCCCTGCTCCACTAAACAATTTTAGGAAATGCAGTAAATTATTATTTATGTATTTCATACATTTATGTGTGACCCTTATGGCTTCTAAAAAATATGAATCAATAAGTTAGGAAGTTGAACATAACTAAAACAAATAAATGCAGGTTAAAATGACAAACTTTCTTTAAGGGATAGGAAAGTTAAAATTAAATTTTTATGGTTCAGATATACCTAGCATGCAATTTTAAAATACTTTTCAATTTGCTTATATTATCAAATATTTGTTCCTTTGTTGACAAGCACACCTATGTGAGCTCAGAAACAGCAATCCACTACTAGGGTTTAGCTGGAGTTTGGTGGCTTCACATATATGTACCTCTTGTCATTGGGTCACCATATGTGCTTAGCTATCTTCAGATACTGTGAAGTATAAAGGTGTTAATGGAACTTAACACTCTGTGGGGCACCCAGGGGGTGTAAACAAAAGTGTGTGCACCATCAGACACAGTACAATTTAATTAGGTGGTAGTTTATTTAGATTAGGCAAGTAATAGAGGGGCATATATATATATATACTTGGTGTATATTAAACTCTTAGCTGCCAGAGGGGGTATATTACATAGCAATGTGATGCTGCCAGAAGGGGGCTATTATACATACATACAGCAATGTGATGTGATTAAGATTATGGGGCCTATCTATCAAACTCCGAATGGAGCTTGATGCCCCGTGTTTCACAAAGACCGCTGCTCCATAACCTGACAGACATCGCCGGAAATCAACCCGATTGAGTACGATTGGCCGCGAGTCTGCAGGGGGCGGCGTTGCACCAGCAGCTCTTGTGAGCTGCTGGTGCAATGCTGAATACGGCGAGCTTATTGCTCGCCGTATTCAGCGAGGTCTGGCGGACCTGATCCGCACTGTCGGATCAGGTCTGCCAGACTTTGATAAATTGTGGCCTATGTGTGCAATTTTGTGCCAGAAAAAATAAAATAATGTCCCTTATTCATCTCAGTGTGCACGTTAGTAGGTAACGGTGACAATTTTATTTGTCCCAACAATTGCAGTTAATATCCAGTTCACCTGACACGGGTTCTCTGAAGTAATGAATAACTTACCATCGTGTCAGGAACATGAAGGTCTGTCTATGGTCAGAGGTAGTGGAAGCCTGCGAGATTCCGGTGTGAGAGAGCCTCAACATCTTAACAACCAGACGCTGCTTCCTTCACAACGGAAACCGCCTGGACTGGGTAGAAAGAAGGAGGAGATTGCCAGTATGAATGATAAGAGGGGAAAGAAAGAAACAGGGACGGAACAACCAGAATAGAAGGAGAGGACGGAGGGGGAGAGCCTTGCTATAGGCGGTGTTGGGATGCATGGAATTTAGAGGGAAGGATCTTTGTGGGATAATAAGGGAAAGGATGATATTGGATTAGGGTGACAAAGTATAAAGAGTGCAGGCAATGAAGGGAAAAAGAAGAGGCAAGACGATAAGAAAGCTTGAGATGTGTCCAAATACAAAGCTTGTCGGGGTAATATTTATTCAAATTGAGAAAAAAAAGGCAAAGTGTCTCAACTATTGTGACTATACGCTGTTAAAAAATGGGGAGTAACCCCACAGAGAGAGTCAAATCTCATAGTCAAAGGTAGGTTAGGAGCGGCCGTGCCGCTGTCAATATTTAACGGAACCCCCAGAGAACTGAAAAGACGGTGACAAGGGCGGTAGTCTGACTATAAATGTGATAGTCACTGACTGAAGTGCCACCCCCTGTCAAGTGCCGCCTGGCTCCATTGGACCCTGTTGGTCCCATTGTTAAGCCGGCCCTGTTGCTGCTTTGTAGCTTACATCTGCTTTGTGTTTAACCCCATTTGTAAGAGTTAAACACACAGTTATATGCAAGCATCAGTGCAATAATAAATAATGCATTAGACTGCAGTGCTCGACAAATCTGTTAAAAAATTAGGAGCCAGTAACAATATTTAGGAGCCAGAAATATTTTTAGGAGCCAGAGGTAATTGCATATAGATATATGGAGAATAACTCAAAAAGTTAGGAGCCAGGGATAAAATTCTAGGAGCCAGTGGCTCCCTGGCTCCTGGGTTTGTCGAGCCCTGCATTAGAGCACTTTTAAGTCCCTTTAAGAATAGAGGGAGTCAGATTAGTAAATCAGCTGTATTTTGCCGGGCTTTAGCGCCGAAGGACGGAATACAACGTCCTAACCGCTTGGCTTTCCTGAAGCCACTGGCGCTTCCCTGATGGGATTGCGGTCTGGAGGGCGTGCCTAGCATCATATCGATGCTCCCCTGACGCAATCCCATCATTGAAATCTCGTGATCACGTGCACGATCGCGAGATTTCAATTTGTTTACATCAGAACAGTTGTTTCGATGTAGACCCGTTAACCCCGGCACAAAAGGGTTAAATACTGATTTTCAATTGCTTAAAACTTTTAAATGTATGAACAAAATTTGGTAGAAATTTGACAATTTTGCTTGTCACACAGTGTACATCAAATTTGTAAGGAATTAATTAGAAGATAAATATTAAAATTTTAAGACAAGCCTGCAACAAAAATTGCTGCTCAAATCTTTATGAGAAATGAATTCTACTGGATAGAGTGCAAATTGCATTGCATGTTTTTTTGTATTTTCTTTGTTGTTGCTTTTTTTTTTCTTTTCTTTTTTCAAACCCATTGCAATTAATTTGAAAACCCCATGATAACCCATTTGTGCATATGAAAGGTGATGAGTGTATCTCCATAGAAGCGGTTATTTATGTGCTACAAGGAAGTATTGTGATTGGTGAATCAAAATTCTTTAAAGGGATATAAAACACTATTTATTTTATTGTGGTAATAAAAAAGCACTAAACAGTGGGTTATGTTTAATAGAAATCATTGCAATATGTATTATTTTTAAACGATTTTACCTTTTTTATTTCTTTTTTAAACTTAATTACTTCCTGTCATAGCCCTACAGGGTTCTCTACAGGACGGCATATCTAGCTTGATGTCATAAATCTTCTAGCCTAACATGAACTGGTTTACTATTAAGTGAAAGCTAGAGAGACAGGAAGTCAGGCTCTGCCTATGCTCATTTAGTAAGAAAACCTTGTTTCCTTTTTATGTTTACTTTTTTTAACAGAGGAGAACTGTTTCATATGTCTTTATGATTACGCGGGGTATGAGGTTGAACCATGACTAGGTTTATCAATGTGGGGACTGGCTCATTCTAAAGGTTACTGTACATGTGCAATTCATTGTTTTATTATTTCATTGACAGAACAATTAATATTTTCCATATGCGTGTACATCAGTGATGGCCAACGTCCCAACACATGGAGTCACACATCAATATATTACAAGCTTTAATGACTGCATATAAATTATTGGCTATTTAACATATAACATACACTTCCAAGTTCCTATAGAAATGTTTAGTGGAACAGGGCCAGGCTACAAAAACTATGACACACATTGTTATTCCTGCCTTTCCCGATTTTGGGTGGGGGGGGGCTGCAAAAACGAGTGCAGAGGGTCATGTGTTCCTGTTGGGATGCCAGTTGGCCATCCCTGGTATACTTTATAGCCTTATAGGGCTTAGAAATTTATTTTTTCCCTTTTTGTCATAATTTTAAGGGTAGCTGCAAAGGCTTTACAACTAGTGACATTAACAAAGTTAAAGGAACAGTATACTGGTAAAACTGTTTTTCCCTTAATGTGTCTCCAATTACTTTTTTTATACCAACTACAGAGTATAAAATGTATGAGAAATTGCTTTTTAAGATTTATTTATGTATATGAACTGGCTGATTTTGTGTTTTGAAGCCACAACCTAATAAAATGGGTTGAGCTTGTAGGTATCTCACAACTTGCCCACTTGACCCTATTCCTTCACGACTTATTCCCTCTCTCTCTGCTTCACTAACCCCTACCCTAACTCATCTCTTTAACCAATCTCTCACTGCTGGCACATTTCCTGACACATTCAAGCATGCGTCAATCATACCAATCCTAAAAAAGCCCTTACTTGACCCCTCCTTACTTGATCCACTACTATCTGGTTTCCGCCCTAAACACTCAACAGAAACCGCTCTTGCTAAAGTAACAAATGACCTGTTATCAGCTAAAGCAAAAGGCTTTACTACTTACTAATTCTTCTTGACCTGTCCGCAGCTTTTGACACAGTTGACCATCCTCTCCTCCTAAAAATACTACATTCATTTGGCATCGGAGACACAGCCCTCTCCTGGTTTGCATCATATCTGTCAAACCTCTCGTTTTCAGTTTCCTTTAACAGCATATCTTGTGATCCTATGCCTCTCTCAGTTGGAGTACCGCAAGGCTCTGTCTTGGGCCCCTTGCTATTCTCTCTTTATACATCCTGCCTTGGAAAACTTATAGCCTCCTTTGGATTCCAGTACCACCTATATGCTGATGATACCAAATCTATCTTTCCTCTCCTGATATCTCTCCCTCTTTACTCAACCAGATTTCTGACTGCCTCTCTGCAATTTTCTCTTGGATGTCTTCACACTACCTCCAACTCAATCTGTCCAAAACTGAGCTGCTTCTTATCCTCCCCTCTTCGAGACATCCGACACCTGACATTTCTCTGATGGTTGGAGACTATTCTCAACACCTCACCCCAGGTCCGCTGCCTTGGGGTCACACTAGACTCAGAACTCACATTCAACCCACATATACAAACGCTTACCAAATCCTGCCATTCATACCTATGCAACATTTCCAGAATTCGTCCCTTCCTTACTCAAATAACTACAAAAATACTTATTTATTCCCTCATCCTGTCACGCATTGATTATTGCAATCTACTCCTAAATGGCCTTCCAAAACACCACCTCTCCTCCCTCCAATCTATTATGAATGCTTCTGCTAGACTCATCCACCTAAGTCGACAATCTACATCAGCTGCTCCGCTTTTACAGTCTCTAAACTGGCTCCCCATACACTCCAGAATACAATTTAAAGTATTAGCCCTAACCTACAAAGCACTCAACAGTCTAACTCCCAACTATATTTCCTCTCTCATCGTGAAATATTTCCCATCCCGTCCTCTTCGATCGACCTCTGACCTACGTCACTACACTCCTGTTATCTCTACGTCCCACTCCCGCCTCCAAGACTTCGCACGTGCTGCTCCTGTCCTCTGGAACTCTCTACCCCGCTCCATTAGACTGTCTCCAACCTTGTATAGCTTCAGACGATCCTTAAAAACCCACCTATTCAGAGAGGCTTACCATCTCTCCTCCATCCTGCATCCGAACCAAACTAATACATGTACATGAACTGCCTGACTCACTGCTGCAAATACAACCGATGTAACAAGCTACCCCAACCTTATGTCTCTGCACCCTAAACCTATAGACTGTTAGCTCTCCGGAGCAGGGCCCTCTTCCTCCTGTGCTAGATTTGTTTAGTTTTGTTATGTTTTGTATTTTATCACAAATCTTTGTCATTGTATACCCCTATCATTGTACCCAGTGCTACGGAATTTGGCGGCGCTATACAAATAAATGATAATAATAATCTTATTACTTTATCACATTGTGTACATATAAATGCTTCTTTATCTTTTATCTGACAGTAAACCAAAGACCAATACTTGGAGAGAACAATGGGAAAATTAACATTTGATTACCTTATCTCTTCTATACCCCACTGGGAGTGTAATTTCTTCTGCTGGCTGTGTTTACACAGCTTATCTATAGCTTTGACCTAAGGCCAGAAACATTCAGAATAGGTGGGGATACCACACATTAAATCAACTATTTTAAATTCCAATATAAGGGTAAAGGAAAAACTTGTAAACAATTTTATATACTCCAGCAGGTAAAGTGGACCATTGGGAACAAATTAAAGGGGATAACATTTTTGAATGAACAGTTCACCCAAAAATTGTCTTCCCTTTAAATTTTCCCAATGATCGATTATACCTGCTAGAGAGTATTAAATTGTTTACAAGTTGCTCCTTTACTCCTATTTCAGCATCTGAAATAGCCTGTGGTATCCCCACCTATACTGAAAGTTTCTATACTGGAGTCTCGGCTATTGATAAGAAAAAATACACTCCCAGTGGGGTGCAGGATAGTGAAGTATTAAAAATGATAATTTTCCATTGTTCTCTCTTAGTATTGAGCTTTGATTTACAAATAGATATAATATAAGAAAGTCTGTGTACACAAAGTGATAACAAAATGAGATCTGATTTTTACCTGCAAGCTCAACCCATTGTAATAGGCTGTGGCTTTAAAGCACACAATCAGCTACTTCATATACACAAATGAACCTGAAAATGCAATTTCTAAAATATTTTGTACTCTGCAGCTAGTATAACAAGTCATTGAAAATACATGAATGGAAAAACAATTTTATAGTGTACTGTCTCTTTTAATTATGAGACTACATGTACTTAGGTTCAGCAATGGAGACATTCTGCAATTTAGGGGTATTTGCCATGCCACAAAGTTTACTTACTATGCTACCCATCTTTTATATTTCCCATATTCCTTGAGTGATAAATACTTTACACATTACAACCAAGGCATATAAAATTACAATTACCACTATGCATCTCCTACTGTATGATAAGTATGACTTGTACTACCCTCAGCTTATAAACAGTGACATTATGCATCTCAAAGCACCATTAAGCTCTTTAATTTACCTAGTCTCATCTGACCTCTCTATTTTGTAATTTACTTTTCATAATCACAATGCCCAGGACAAAATGTTGCCTGATAAATCCCCCAAATAATCTACTTTGCAGAGCTATGGAATATCCTACCTATAATTATATTTTACTTGTCTCTATCTGGCATAATAACACAATATTATGTTAAAAACTTTTAAGCTAATTTAGGTTCAGAAGTGGCTTATAGTTTTTCAGCTCTTATTTCTTCATTACTAAGTTTTTGATTTAAATCTTATATATTAATGGGCAAGGTCCAAGCGTGATCTTCCTTTAGTAGACCTCTTATATTCATAATTTCACTTTTTTGACAGGCCCGAAAGTGGTCTACTGATATGTTAAGGGGAAAAATGAGGATTGTATTAGATGAAATGACTGATGACTATTGCATGTAATCTTATTTTGTATCAATGTCTTTACATTTTATGATGGTGTATATTCTTTTTATTGTTATCCTCAATAAAAAAAATTCAAAAAAAAAAAAAAAAGTTGTTAACTTTTAAAGCATATTACAAGTTAAAAGTAAAAAGTTAGTCCGCAAGCAAAACCCGATGCGCGCTAACTTTAGGACTTCATCTAGCGTAACTGCGCGAATGTCTTATTCCCATAGATTTCAATGGAGCGTGTTTAAAAAAAAAAAAAAAGTAAGTATTCCTATGGGGACACAATCACTTTCACAAGATTCGTTTTGCCTACTTGTTACATTTCCAGGAGTACTTTAGGTCAGTGGTTCATTCCTGCGAACTCTATCAAGGGGAGAGCTCATACCTATGTTAATATTTAGGCACCGGACTTGTTAGCTCGTATCGGTCTTACAGGGGGAGCATACTCCTTTTCTGGTTCATGCTGCAGGATTGCACTACTTCTGTATTTACTTTTCCCACCCTTATTTGTGCTATTTCAGCGTTCCTGAGTGTGTGCTCTCCTTTATTTGACCTGCAGCTTATTACAGAGTGCCCTATCAAGTAAGAGCTACTAAGGGGTTTATTTATTTATTTTTTTCATATTTTTTTCAGGTTTTTTGGACATTAGCTGAGGGGCTATTATTGCTAGGCATTGTCCTATTACCAATCTCATATCTAATTACAGCACTGTGACTTTCATACTGTTTTATGTACTTTGACTCTCCTGTACTCTGCTATGGAGTGTAACAGATATGTCCCCACATTATCCCTGTCAGATCCCCTAAAGGAGAGTTCCACTGACCATGTCTTTTCTCAAACTGTGTGTTTAGCTTGAAAAACCATTCCAGTTTGTCACATATAGGGCCAGACTATGAGTGGCGCTCTGTTACTTGTGAGCGGGTTTATTGTGCCTGTTTGTGTGCTTCGGGTGTAGTGGTCGTATTACGAGTTGAAAAGCAAACACGATCGCTTGAGCGCAATAGAATTTAATGCCGTCTGGATAATGTTCCCTCAGGGCTCTGGTTAACTGTTTTGCGAAACAAAAAAGTGACACAAAATACATATAAAAGTTCAGTTACACTCATAATAACACTGTCTAATAAAAAATATTTAAAAAAAATATTGCACAAAAAGTTATAAAGGCTCAAAGGAATAAGGTATCGGGTGTTAGAAAAAAAGGCAGGCAAAGGGCTTTAACATTGAGATACATACATACATACATACATGTATACATACATACATATATATGTCTAAATATGTTTGTTTATGTGTATATATATATATATATATATATATATATTTTTATATATATATATATATATATATATATATATATATATATATATATATATATATACAGTGGAGGCTCGTGAACTCCCTGGCCCCTGATTTTTTTGGCTGAATAAATATAATTTCTCCAATATACCCCCTATTGGAAAAATTATATTTATTCAGCCAAAAATGTTTACAGTTTAGACTCTCCAGCAGGGGGAGCACTTTTTTTAAAGTTTTTTTTTTTTTTTAAGGAGGCCAGCTATCACCACGTAGCGGACGTATTGCTGGCCTGAGTGGCTCCTCCTTTCACCGGCCCTCCCTCTCTTTCTCCCAGTCTGGATCTGAATGAGAGCAGGGGGATTGGTCGCATATCTAAAGTGCAGCAGGCCAAGGGGAGTGTTAGATTTGCCGGCTCAGTGACGGCGTGTGGGGTGGAGAGCTCTGATTACTGCGGGACTGTGACTTGCTTAATCATGGGAGGTGCTCAGGGTCGCTGGAGGCCCCGGCAACTAGGGACCATATACCCCCGCAGGCAGGACCCAGGGAAGCAGGGACATGACATGTGGGGTACAGGGAGCAGTGACCAGGAATGCAAGACCTTGAAACACAGGGACAGGTGATGGGGACTAGTGAGAGCAGGAGCCGGGGATCATATATCAATCACTGGGACAGCACAGAGGATTAGGAAGAGCCGTGACAAAGAGCCATATACCCATCACCTGTGACCCATTGACAGGAGGGACATGCCCATGGCAGTGCTAGTGAGTGCAAACAATGGAAGAAATAAAGCATTTTGACAAGCTGTAATAAATCAGGGTTTGTTTACTGTATACACATTCCTGTGTGTAGGGACGTGGGAGGGGGAAATGGGGGCATACTGTGGACTATTTATTCCTCAGAATAGGAAACACAAGGGGGAATTGCCAATAGAGCAGGAGGTGGGACCATTTATACATTTATACGCAAAAACCTTACTTCTGGCAGGGTTATGGTGCAAGTGGGAGCGATAAATACCCTTTAATGAGACATTTCATGGTAACATAAGTTTTTTCTTTTAATGAATAAAAAGGTACATTTTCAGAACCTTCCAATAAAACCTGGTATCTAATGAGGATTCTCCCTATCCCAGTGAGGGATATCTTGCCCTTCTAATATACCTTTTTCCTGGATCATAAACCAAATGTGAAAGGCCATTTTTCCCTTTTTTTCAATGTACTTGGTTGTCCATGTTTGTAGCATAATGTGATCAAATCTTCAAATACGGAATAGTGATATAGAAGAGATTCTGACCCTACCTATAATCAGTCCCAATAGCATTTTTCATTGCAAGGGAAAAAACATTGCATTACAGATCAAAAGGACAATCGAGTGGTTTATTTACTTGCTGTTTGATCCATGGACTAGTAAAGCCTCTCTAATCTTTTTATTTGTGTTCCTTGTATAGTGGAGATTGCTTGCTAAAATACAAATGTTTTTAAAATCTGTAACTCCATCCCTCTGCTTCTCTTGTTTTTGCTGCCAGGTGCAACAGTGGTCTTACGTCAGAAATTTTCAGCCAGCCAGTTTTGGGATGACTGCAGAAAGTACAACGTAACCGTAATACTATACATCGGGGAGGTGCTGCGATATATCTGTAATGTCCCAAAGGTATTCATAGTTGTGTTCTCATAGTGCTCTGATATTTCATACATTGTACAAGAGAAAATGTGATTGCTGAAGCTGAAAAATATTGTAGTGAAGTTTTCATTTGATTATTAAAGAACATAACTGAAAAAATAATTTTCTGTTTAAAGACACTTCATGAGTTTATATAAAAAATAATAAAAAAAAAGCCCTTCAATAACTTACGTTTTAAAAATAATGTGCTCCAATTTTTTTTTACATACTCATTTAAATTTTTAATTTATTTATTTTAACAGAAAATAATTTGCAAACTAGTATGTCCATTAACCTGTAAGCATTTGAATACTACCAGGAAATATGGCACCTCACATTTATTGTAGTCAATAATGCAGTATTTGTATTAAAATGTAGGAACACCTATGTATAACTGTATAAGTAAAGCACTATTTATAAGGGAAATACTTATTTTGATATTAAAGTCATAACACATATTGGTTGGTGTGCTTTCAAGTCTCAGCATGTGGTTTAAAATAAGTTGATCAATAAATCTTTTTAATAACTAAATCTATTATACTTTTTCAGAGTGACGATGATGCCTCACACAATGTAAGGCTTGCTATAGGAAATGGTCTCCGCACTGATATCTGGGGTGAATTTCTGAGAAGATTTGGTGACATTCGAATGCTGGAATTTTATGCATCAACTGAGGGAAATATTGCATTCATCAATTACACAAACACAATTGGTGCAGTTGGAAGAGTAAACTACTTGCTTAAGGTAACTTTTATACCCTCCAAAAATGTTTTCATTTTATTGTAGATTACTGGTGTCTCCATTTTAAAAGCAGTAGGCCTAATGTTTATAGGCTTGCATGTAACTGAAAGATCAGCATGTTAGTATAATGCAGTACATCCACTTTCTGTTCCCCGATATATCACACAATCACTTATTTATTATATATATATATATATATATATATATATATATATATATATATATATATATAAAATAACATATATAGGGGGCGTGAGAGAGTAGGTAATATTGCTAATTTATGCTAGATGGTGCCACCCTTTAAATAAATATAATATAATAGTAAAGATAGAAAAAATTACCAGGGTATATATTAATGCCCTAGAACAGCAAGGGATGATAAACGGCACACAAAAAAGACTTGCAAAAATGTATAATTTATTCCCAAGAATACAATTCAGTATATAAAAATATTTTTTCTGTCAGTGTCAGTCACCACTACGGACAGCAAATTCTAAAATAGAACATTCCAAGTGCAAAAAGACCTAATTCTTTCCCTATTCTATCTATTTAGAAATAGCATCATAAGCAATAAGGGGTTAACCAGCAAAATTATTGTTTACAATAAGATATATAATGAATCCGCTGTTGGGACATATGTTAAGTAGGCAATATACATGCATAAACAGGTAGCTGCAGTCCATACAAAAAATGAACTAGATGATATGTAGAAAGCGCTTTCACACTCTTTATATGCACAGGTGCATTTCCTCTGTAAAGCAGACAAACATGCCGCAGCTATTCCTGCTGCATCGAGAGTCAATAGCAAGTATTATTTCTTGGTTGAAAAGCACAACATATACTTAGCTTAGATCCTCCGATTATGTTGTTTCCACCTGTTTTCTGCTTGCAAGCACTTGCGGTGATTTCTTGGCGTGTGACATCAACAGCAGTAGGAGTGGCGGAGCGTCACCAGGGACTGTGAGTGGCTGTAGACGGGAAGAAGCTTTTCATTGGTCAAGAGACGCCCAGTTGATTCGGTATTTCACCGTAAACTTTGCCAGGGGTTCTGACAAAGTACGATAACAGAAAGTACTGTTTACGATCACTTCTCATGCAGGAACGTCCTTTATTGCATTCCAATAGCACACCTTTAAAACCACTCACTCCACCGCCGGAGTCACATCAGCAAATCGATTGCTCATTTAGATTGTACTGCTGCATATATAAAGCCAGAATGTCTCTTTGAGAAACAGAAGATTCAGGGAATAGGTCTAGATTGATGCACTAGAAATCCTGACCCATGGTACAGTCGACAAGTACCTGGGTATCACAAACACATAGTGCCAACGCACGTTTCTCCACCACCTCCAGTATGTGTTACAGGGGATCATCAGGGCATATAGAGTCCTCACCGGACATCCTCTTTTATGCAGATACCTGATTGCTTACAGGTGATTTTCCCAAGCAGCCTTGCAACACCTTAAAGCTGTATCGCCTTTAACCCTGTATACCTAAAAATCACAGAGCTCGATATTGTGTGAAGAAGTAATAGTTAGTTACATTGGTTCAACCTAATTCCTAGTTACCCCCAATATTTTCAATACACACAAAATTAGGTAGAATTTACCCTCTCTCCTGGCGCACACTACAAACGGAAGATTATCTCATTGTGGAGAAAAAGTATGCTTTTAAACCGAAATCAACATATATGCCGTCACTGTCCCTAGTTCCAGCGGTTAACCTATTTGTAAAACAAATGGAGAAAGATATTGAGGATTTATCTTGTCAACAAACAGTTGACAATTTAAAACCTAGGGAAAGAAAAGCTTTAAAAGAACTAAGTATGGCCAAAGGTTTGGTGATGAAGCCTGCCGACAAGGGCGGCAACTTGGTTCTACTTGATGAACATCTATATGTGAATGAAGTTAAACGGCAGTTAAATAATAGAAACCAATATGAAAAACTTGGTGGTAATCCCCTCTACCACATTCAAAACTCCCTATTTAAACTTCTGAATGATGCGAGGAGTAAAGGGGTCATTACCCAAAATGAGTTCAAATTCCTCTATCCTGAGCACCCAGTCATGCCAGTCTTTTATGTACTGCCGAAGCTGCATAAAAATATGCATTGTCCCCCGGGAAGGCCTATAGTCTCGGGGATAGGGAGTGCTACAGAAAAAATTGGGGAGTATGTTGACAAATATCTGCGACCCTTTTTACTAACTCTCACATCATATGTAAAAGACACAGCTGATCTTTTGAGAAAGTTAGATGGAGTAGAAGTAAACGAAAAGACCATTCTGGCATCTCTTGATGTAGAGGGTCTTTACTCCTCCATCCCACACAAAATAGGTCTAGCAGCAATTAGGAGGTTCTTAGAAACTAGAGGACCGACATATGCTGAACACACTGAATTTGTCTACTCTCTGCTCTAGTTTGTTTTGAAAAACAATGTTTTTGCTTTTGACGGACAGGTCTTTCGCCAGCTGTGCGGGACGGCGATGGGGGCAGTTTGTGCCCCCACATATGCATGTCTACACCTGGGACTTTGGGAATCAGAGATCTTTGAATACTATTCAAGGACTTTTGAGGACAAGGTGTTACTGTGGATTAGGTATGTGGACGATGTTCTTGTCTTGTGGGATGGGACGGCAGAAGAATTCAATGAGTTCGTTGCTGTCCTAAACCACAACGACAAGAACATTATCCTGACGTCTGAAACTAACATAGCAGAATTAAATTTTCTGGATGTTACTTTGAAAAAAGAGGGTGTACGAATAGTGACGGAAAACTATAGGAAAAAGAACGCAACTAACAATATCTTACATGCAGGTAGCAGCCATCCGGGCCACCTTAAAAAAGGGATTCCGTATGGCCAAGTCCTCCGTTTGAGGAGAAACTGCTCTTCTTTATCAAAGTTTGATACTCATGTGGCACTAATAAAAGAGAGGTTTCTTAAAAGAGGCTACTCCAATAAGTGCCTTAAGAAGTCTCTCTGGAAAGCCAGAAATATGTCTAGGGATAATTTGTTATATCGAAATAACTCTAAAAAGGAACAAAGTAAGATTAGATTTATTTCCAATTTCAACAATCAATGGGAAAGCTTAAGGTCAGTTTTTAAGAAAAATTGGCACATTTTATCCCTAGATGAAAAAGTGAGAAGTGTGATGGGAGATATCCCACTTTTGACAGCCAGGAAAGCACAGAGTTTAAAAGACAAATTGGTGAGGAGCCATTTCTCAAGGGGCCCTTCGGCCTCTGACTGGCTAAGAAAGGACAGAGGAATTAAAGATAGCTTTCCATGTGGGCACTGTGTTTACTGTGCCCACATGGATAGCACAAAACAATTCTCTGTCCAGGATGGAAAGATTTTTGACATAAAGTTCTTTTTTAATTGCAGGTTGGAAGGGGTAATATATCTTCTACGGTGCTCCTGTCCTGCCTTCTATGTTGGAAAAACCAAAAGAATGGTAAAGGACCGAGTACAGGAGCACAGAGACGATATTGTCCACTCCAGAGAAACTAATGTTGCTAGGCATTTCTGTAATGTACATAATAAAAATGTAGATTCATTAAAATTTATCATAATAGACAAAGGAATCACGAATGGACGTGGTGGTAGCAATGATAGGGTCCTTTTGCAAAAAGAGGCCAAATGGATCTACAGATTGGGAACTAGATTACCAAAAGGTTTGAATGATAAGCTTGAATTTGTCCACTTTTTATAAATAACTATTTGAAATGAGATAAGCATCCATTTGTAGTGTGCGCCAGGAGAGAGGGTAAATTCTACCTAATTTTGTGTGTATTGAAAATATTGGGGGTAACTAGGAATTAGGTTGAACCAATGTAACTAACTATTACTTCTTCACACAATATCGAGCTCTGTGATTTTTAGGTATTCAGGGTTAAAGGCGATACAGCTTTAAGGTGTTGCAAGGCTGCTTGGGAAAATCACCTGTAAGCAATCAGGTATCTGCATAAAAGAGGATGTCCGGTGAGGACTCTATATGCCCTGATGATCCCCTGTAACACATACTGGAGGTGGTGGAGAAACGTGCGTTGGCACTATGTGTTTGTGATACCCAGGTACTTGTAGACTGTACCATGGGTCAGGATTTCTAGTGCATCAATCTAGACCTATTCCCTGAATCTTCTGTTTCTCAAAGAGACATTCTGGCTTTATATATGCAGCAGTACAATCTAAATGAGCAATCGATTTGCTGATGTGACTCCGGCGGTGGAGTGAGTGGTTTTAAAGGTGTTCTATTGGAATGCAATAAAGGACGTGCCTGCATGAGAAGTGATCGTACACAGTACTTTCTGTTATTGTACTTTGTCAGAACCCCTGGCAAAGTTTACGGTGAAATACCGAATCAACTGGGCGTCTCTTGACCAATGAAAAGCTTCTTCCCGTCTACAGCCACTCACAGTCCCTGGTGACGCTCCGCCACTCCTACTGCTGTTGACGTCACACGCCAAGAAATCACCGCAAGTGCTTGCAAGCAGAAAACAGGTGGAAACAACATAATCGGAGGATCTAAGCTAAGTATATGTTGTGCTTTTCAACCAAGAAATAATACTTGCTATTGACTCTCGATGCAGCAGGAATAGCTGCGGCATGTTTGTCTGCTTTACAGAGGAAATGCACCTGTGCATATAAAGAGTGTGAAAGCGCTTTCTACATATCATCTAGTTAATTTTTTGTATGGACTGCAGCTACCTGTTTATGCATGTATATTGCCTACTTAACATATGTCCCAACAGCGGATTCATTATATATCTTATTGTAAACAATAATTTTGCTGGTTAACCCCTTATTGCTTATGATGCTATTTCTAAATAGATAGAATAGGGAAAGAATTAGGTCTTTTTGCACTTGGAATGTTCTATTTTAGAATTTGCTGTCCGTAGTGGTGACTG
The DNA here is from genome assembly GCF_027579735.1 of Bombina bombina. Lineage (NCBI taxonomy): Eukaryota > Metazoa > Chordata > Amphibia > Anura > Bombinatoridae > Bombina > Bombina bombina. Next base: position 524,984,998 of record NC_069504.1, read on the forward strand.
ACACTGACAGAAAAAATATTTTTATATACTGAATTGTATTCTTGGGAATAAATTATACATTTTTGCAAGTCTTTTTTGTGTGCCGTTTATCATCCCTTGCTGTTCTAGGGCATTAATATATACCCTGGTAATTTTTTCTATCTTTACTATTATATTATATATATATAATAGTTTGCTTTTAATTGTATTAGTGTAGCGAATCCCATGAGTCTCAATATTACCTCAGCATTTTAAAATGCAGAAGCTTAGAATTTATATAGTTACTCCAAGTGGTTGTCCCTGTACTAAATCTTGTTGATAAAATATTATTCTACCCGGCCAGCTCTATGATTGGACAAGGTGAGACCATGGGACCCAGGCAGTATTTGACAGGGGTTGCACATAGAGTACATAATGGCCTAAAGTGTTTTGAAGAGACATTAATTATATATGGGGTCCATAAGATTGGTGTTTCCACACCCCTATATGACATTTTAATCTGCTGAATTAGAATTGTTGATACTGCTGAACTATAGTTAGAATTAGATGGAAAGTTTCATTCTAGGGCCCAGGCCACAAAATGTCTTGAGTCAGCACTCAAATCACAAATACAATTTTGACAGGTATTGTTAACCTATGTGCTTCACGGCTTATTCCACATAAAGGGGATTCCAAAAAATTATAATGGAAACTTGAAAATAAATCTACTATTTTACCATTTACCCTACTATTTATTAATTGACAATGAGTCATAATATAATGTTTTATAATTTTCCTTGAGTGTGCCGTTTAAAAAAAATAATTCATTTTTTTTCTCAATTTGTCTGTTTTAAAACGTGGCTCCATGTCATGGGAGCACACCTATGTAATATAAGTAGCATGTATGTGTTTAGTGCACTATATAGCATTGTTAAAAACATGTTTTCTCCAACATAGGTGTGTCCGGTCCACGGCGTCATCCTTACTTGTGGGATATTCTCTTCCCCAACAGGAAATGGCAAAGAGCCCAGCAAAGCTGGTCACATGATCCCTCCTAGGCTCCGCCTACCCCAGTCATTCTCTTTGCCGTTGTACAGGCAACATCTCCACGGAGATGGCTTAGAGTTTTTTAGTGTTTAACTGTAGTTTTTTTTATTCAATCAAGAGTTTGTTATTTTAAAATAGTGCTGGTATGTACTATTTACTCTGAAACAGAAAAGAGATGAAGATTTCTGTTTGTAAGAGGAAAATGATTTTAGCAACCGTTACTAAAATCCATGGCTGTTCCACACAGGACTGTTGAGAGGAATTAACTTCAGTTGGGGGAACAGTGAGCAGTCTTTTGCTGCTTGAGGTATGACACATTCTAACAAGACGATGTAATGCTGGAAGCTGTCATTTTCCCTATGGGATCCGGTAAGCCATTTTTATTCAGACAGTAAATAAGGGCTTCACAAGGGCTTATTAAGACTGTAAACATTTTCTGGGCTAAATCGATTCATATATACACATATTTAGCCTTGAGGAATCATTTAATCTGGGTATTTTTGTAAAATAATATCGGCAGACACTGTTTTAGACACCTTATTCTCTAGGGGCTTTCCCTAATCATAGGCAGAGCCTCATTTTCGCGCCGGTATTGCGCACTTGTTTTTGAGAAGCATGACATGCAGTCGCATGTGTGAGGAGCTCTGATACATAGAAAAGACTTTCTGAAGGCGTCATTTGGTATCGTATTCCCCTTTGGGCTTGGTTGGGTCTCAGCAAAGCAGATACCAGGGACTGTAAAGGGGTTAAAGATAAAAACGGCTCCGGTTCCGTTATTTTAAGGGTTAAAGCTTCCAAATTTGGTGTGCAATACTTTTAAGGCTTTAAGACACTGTGGTGAAATTTTGGTGAATTTTGAACAATTCCTTCATACTTTTTCGCAATTGCAGTAATAAAGTGTGTTCAGTTTAAAATTTAAAGTGACAGTAACGGTTTTATTTTAAAACGTTTTTTGTACTTTGTTATCAAGTTTATGCCTGTTTAACATGTCTGAACTACCAGATAGACTGTGTTCTGAAGGTGGGGAAGCCAAGGTTCCTTCTCATTTAAATAGATGTGATTTATGTGACACTGAAAATGATGCCCAAGATGATTCCTCAAGTGAGGGGAGTAAGCATGGTACTGCATCATTCCCTCCTTCGTCTACACCAGTCTTGCCCACTCAGGAGGCCCCTAGTACATCTAGCGCGCCAATACTCCTTACTATGCAACAATTAACGGCTGTAATGGATAATTCTATCAAAAACATTTTAGCCAAAATGCCCACTTATCAGCGCAAGCGCGACTGCTCTGTTTTAGATACTGAAGAGCATGGGGACGCTGATGATAATGGTTCTGAAATGCCCCTACACCAGTCTGAGGGGGCCAGGGAGGTTTTGTCTGAGGGAGAAATTTCAGATTCAGGGAAAATTTCTCAACAAGCTGAACCCGATGTGATTACATTTAAATTTAAGTTGGAACATCTCCGCGCTCTGCTTAAGGAGGTATTATCCACTCTGGATGATTGTGAGAATTTGATCATCCCAGAGAAACTATGTAAAATGGACAAGTTCCTAGAGGTCCCGGGGCTCCCAGAAGCTTTTCCTATACCCAAGCGGGTGGCGGACATTGTAAATAAAGAATGGGAAAGGCCCGGTATACCTTTCGTCCCTCCCCCCATATTTAAAAAATTGTTTCCTATGGTCGACCCCAGAAAGGACTTATGGCAGACAGTCCCCAAGGTCGAGGGAGCGGTTTCTACTTTAAACAAACGCACCACTATACCCATAGAAGATAGTTGTGCTTTCAAAGATCCTATGGATAAAAAATTAGAAGGTTTGCTTAAAAAGATGTTTGTTCAGCAAGGTTACCTTCTACAACCAATTTCATGCATTGTCCCTGTCACTACGGCCGCGTGTTTCTGGTTCGATGAGCTAGTAAAGGCGATCGATAGTGATTCTCCTCCTTATGAGGAGATTATGGACAGAATCCGTGCTCTCAAATTGGCCAATTCTTTCACCCTAGACGCCACTTTGCAATTGGCTAGGTTAGCGGCGAAAAATTCTGGGTTTGCTATTGTGGCGCGCAGAGCGCTTTGGTTGAAATCTTGGTCAGCGGATGCGTCTTCCAAGAACAAGCTACTTAACATTCCTTTCAAGGGGAAAACGCTGTTTGGCCCTGACTTGAAAGAGATTATCTCTGATATCACTGGGGGTAAGGGCCACGCCCTTCCTCAGGATAGGTCTTTCAAGGCCAAAAATAAACCTAATTTTCGTCCCTTTCGTAGAAACGGACCAGCCCCAAGTGCTACGTCCTCTAAGCAAGAGGGTAATACTTCTCAAGCCAAGCCAGCCTGGAGACCAATGCAAGGGAAAGCAGGCCAAGAAACCTGCCACTGCTACCAAGACAGCATGAAATGTTGGCCCCCGATCCGGGACCGGATCTGGTGGGGGGCAGACTCTCTCTCTTTGCTCAGGCTTGGGCAAGAGATGTTCTGGATCCTTGGGCACTAGAAATAGTCTCCCAAGGTTATCTTCTGGAATTCAAGGGGCTTCCCCCAAGGGGGAGGTTCCACAGGTCTCAATTGTCTTCAGACCATATAAAGAGACAGGCATTCTTACATTGTGTAGAAGACCTGTTAAAAATGGGAGTGATTCATCCTGTTCCATTAGGAGAACAAGGGATGGGGTTCTACTCCAATCTGTTCATAGTTCCCAAAAAAGAGGGAACGTTCAGACCAATCTTAGATCTCAAGATCTTAAACAAGTTTCTCAAGGTTCCATCGTTCAAAATGGAAACCATTCGAACAATTCTTCCTTCCATCCAGGAAGGTCAATTCATGACCACGGTGGATTTAAAGGATGCGTATCTACATATTCCTATCCACAAGGAACATCATCGGTTCCTAAGGTTCGCATTCCTGGACAAGCATTACCAGTTCGTGGCGCTTCCTTTCGGATTAGCCACTGCTCCAAGGATTTTCACAAAGGTACTAGGGTCCCTTCTAGCGGTACTAAGACCAAGGGGCATTGCAGTAGTTCCTTACTTGGACGACATTCTGATTCAAGCGTCGTCCCTTCCTCAAGCAAAGGCTCACACGGACATAGTCCTGGCCTTTCTCAGATCTCACGGATGGAAAGTGAACGAGGAAAGAGTTCTCTATCTCCGTCGACAAGGGTTCCCTTCTTGGGAACAATAATAGACTCCTTAGAAATGAGGATTTTTCTGACAGAGGCCAGAAAAACAAAACTTCTAAACTCTTGTCAAACACTTCATTCCGTTCCTCTTCCTTCCATAGCGCAGTGCATGGAAGTAATAGGTTTGATGGTAGCGGCAATGGACATAGTTCCTTTTGCGCGCATTCATCTAAGACCATTACAACTGTGCATGCTCAGGGGTCTTTGGTCTTGGGAAGAATCTCTTCTACCGATAAATATTCTGGAACTGAGAGCGATATTCAATGCTCTCAAGGCTTGGCCTCAGCTAGCAAAGGCCAAGTTCATACGGTTTCAATCAGACAACATGACGACTGTTGCGTACATCAACCATCAGGGGGGAACAAGGAGTTCCCTGGCGATGGAAGAAGTGACCAAAATCATTCAATGGGCGGAGACTCACTCCTGCCACCTATCTGCAATCCACATCCCAGGAGTGGAAAATTGGGAAGCGGATTTTCTGAGTCGTCAGACATTACATCCGGGGGAGTGGGAACTCCATCCGGAAATCTTTGCCCAAATTACTCAACTGTGGGGCATTCCAGACATGGATCTGATGGCCTCTCGTCAGAACTTCAAGGTTCCTTGCTACGGGTCCAGATCCAGGGATCCCAAGGCGACTCTAGTAGATGCACTAGTAGCACCTTGGACCTTCAAACTAGCTTATGTATTCCCGCCGTTTCCTCTCATCCCCAGGCTGGTAGCCAGGATCAATCAAGAGAGGGCGTCGGTGATCTTGATAGCTCCTGCGTGGCCACGCAGGACTTGGTATGCAGATCTGGTGAATATGTCATCGGCTCCACCATGGAAGCTACCTTTGAGACGAGACCTTCTTGTTCAAGGTCCGTTCGAACATCCGAATCTGATCTCACTCCAGCTGACTGCTTGGAGATTGAACGCTTGATCTTATCAAAACGAGGGTTCTCAGATTCTGTTATTGATACTCTTGTTCAGGCCAGAAAGCCTGTAACTAGAAAAATTTACCACAAAATATGGAAAAAATATATCTGTTGGTGTGAATCTAAAGGATTCCCTTGGGACAAGGTAAAGATTCCTAAGATTCTATCCTTTCTTCAAGAAGGATTGGAGAAAGGATTATCTGCAAGTTCCTTGAAGGGACAGATTTCTGCCTTGTCTGTGTTACTTCACAAAAAGCTGGCAGCTGTGCCAGATGTTCAAGCCTTTGTTCAGGCTCTGGTTAGAATCAAGCCTGTTTACAAACCTTTGACTCCTCCTTGGAGTCTCAACTTAGTTCTTTCAGTTCTTCAGGGGGTTCCGTTTGAACCCTTACATTCCGTTGATATTAAGTTATTATCTTGGAAAGTTTTGTTTTTGGTTGCAATTTCTTCTGCTAGAAGAGTTTCAGAATTATCTGCTCTGCAGTGTTCTCCTCCTTATCTGGTGTTCCATGCAGATAAGGTGGTTTTACGTACTAAACCTGGTTTTCTTCCAAAAGTTGTTTCTAACAAAAACATTAACCAGGAGATAGTCGTACCTTCTTTGTGTCCGAAACCAGTTTCGAAGAAGGAACGTTTGTTGCACAATTTGGATGTTGTTCGCGCTCTAAAATTCTATTTAGATGCTACAAAGGATTTTAGACAAACATCTTCCTTGTTTGTTGTTTATTCTGGTAAAAGGAGAGGTCAAAAAGCAACTTCTACCTCACTTTATATTTGGATTAAAAGCATCATCAGATTGGCTTATGTGACTGCCGGACGGCAGCCTCCTGAAAGAATCACAGCTCATTCCACTAGGGCTGTGGCTTCCACATGGGCCTTCAAGAACGAGGCTTCTGTTGATCAGATATGTAGGGCAGCGACTTGGTCTTCACTGCACACTTTTACCAAATTTTACAAGTTTGATACTTTTGCTTCTTCTGAGGCTATTTTTGGGAGAAAGGTTTTGCAAGCCGTGGTGCCTTCCATTTAGGTGACCTGATTTGCTCCCTCCCTTCATCCGTGTCCTAAAGCTTTGGTATTGGTTCCCACAAGTAAGGATGACGCCGTGGACCGGACACACCTATGTTGGAGAAAACAGAATTTATGTTTACCTGATAAATTACTTTCTCCAACGGTGTGTCCGGTCCACGGCCCGCCCTGGTTTTTTAATCAGGTCTGATAATTTATTTTCTTTAACTACAGTCACCACGGTATCATATGGTTTCTCCTATGCAAATATTCCTCCTTAACGTCGGTCGAATGACTGGGGTAGGCGGAGCCTAGGAGGGATCATGTGACCAGCTTTGCTGGGCTCTTTGCCATTTCCTGTTGGGGAAGAGAATATCCCACAAGTAAGGATGACGCCGTGGACCGGACACACCGTTGGAGAAAGTAATTTATCAGGTAAACATAAATTCTGTTTTCAAGCACCACTGATATACAGTGCTTAAGACGCAAGCAGGTTCCTGAGCCTACTTCGGTATGCTGTAGTGGTAAGGAGGGAGGTACATTTGATAAAATAATTAAATTGATCTAATGGGTAAGATCTAGCATGAAAACCACAGCTATACTGGAAAGCAATAAAACATAGAAATGTAAAGGACTAAAGTTGCTATTCACAAGCTTTTGACTGTCAAGGGATGGAAGTGTCAGCACTCAAAATTCAGTGTAGTTGTATTAATTCTATGATCTTTTATGAACAGAAAAATGTTTGTTAAATCATTACATGGATCATATTATTTAATAAAAAGAGTTAAACCAGTACAAAGTTTTATTTTAGGTATTTATTGCCAAAGTGAAGGCTAACAGGGTACAACTGTGCAATAACTAACTATTCACTCGGCTCAGCATAGAAATATTCCAACCTTTAATGGATTAATCATTCAGTGTAGTTAAAATTTGTTGATTTGTTTAAATGTCAAAGGATTAAACAAGCAATTTTTTTTTATATACGAACCCCTATTTCTCTTGTAAGGTGTATCCAGTCCACGGATTCATCCATTACTTGTGGGATATTCTCCTTCCCAACAGGAAGCTGCAAGAGGATCACCCACAGCAGAGCTGTCTATATAGCTCCTCCCCTAACGGCCACCTCCAGTCATTCTCTTGCAGCTCTCGACAAGGGAAGTATCAAGAGAGATGTGGTGAATTAGTGTAGTTTATCTTCAATCAAAAGTTTGTTATTTTTAAACGGTACCGGCGTTGTACTGTTTTTTACCTCAGGCAGAAATTAGAAGAAGAGTTTTGCCTGAGGTTTTTGATGATCTTAGCAGGTTGTAACTAAGGTCCACTGCTGTTCTCACACATAACTGAAGAGTATGGAGAAACTTCAGCTGGGGGAACGGCCTGCAGAATTAACTGCCCTGAGGTATGTTCAGTATATTTTTTTCTAGAGGATGATAAGAACTAGAAAATGCTGACAGTGCCTGATATATTTAAGGTAAGCCTGATTGCAGTGATTTAATAAACGACTGGCATCATGCTTGCAGTAAAGGGTAATATTCATATTACTTTCTATTATGGCTTAGTATGTAAAACGTTTGCATATATATAAAGAACGTTTTTTTTACTGAGGGTGATAAATCTTTATTTGGGGCCTGGTTTTCCACATGGCTGACTAGATTTCTCCTAGGAGTAGTTATTTAAGGCCCTTTCACTTTGAGTACATGGTGGGAGGGGCCTATTTTCACACTCTAATTATGCAGTTGTTTTTACATTCTGAGACATCCAGCTTCCCTGAAGGAGTCCCCTGACATATTGGACCTCTATAAAGGGTTTTTGTGCCTAGAAAAGTCGTTTTATGGGAAGGTAGGAGCCACAGTAGAGCTGTGGCAGTTTGCTTGTGACTGTTATAACGGTTTTTTTTTTTGCTTCGTTTTTGAGCCTGAGGGGTTAATCATCCATTTGCAAGTGGGTGCAATTCTATTTTAGTCTGTTATACACACTGTAAAAATTTCATAAAGATAACTGCTTTTTTCACTGTTTTGCAGTTTTTGTGTTTGTTTTTTTCCCTTAAAGGTACAGTACTGTTTTTTATAATCTGCTTTTTCACATTAATTAAAGTGTTTTCCAAGCTTGCTGGTCTCATTACTAGTCTGTTAAACATGTCTGACATAGAGGAAACTCCTTGTTCATTATGTTTAGAAGCCATTGTGGAACCCCCTCTTAGAATGTGTACCAAATGTACTGATCTTACTATAAGTTATAAAGACCATATTCTGGCTTTAAAAGATTTATCACCAGAGGAAATTGACAAGGGGGAAGTTATGCCGACTAACTCTCCCCACGTGTCAGAGCCTATAACTCCCGCTCAAGGGACGCCAAGTACATCTAGCGCGCCCATTGCGTATACTTTACAAGACATGGCGGCAGTTATGAATCATACTCTTACAGAAGTATTGTCCAAACTGCCAGGGTTACAAGGAAAGCGAGACAGCTCTGGGGCTAGAACAAATACAGAGCTCTCTGACGCTTTAGTAGCTATGTCTGATATACCCTCACAATGTGCAGAAGCCGAAGAAGGAGATCTTCTATCTGTGGGTGATTTTTCTGACTCAGGGAAAACACTTCAACCTGATTCTGATATGTCTACATTTAAATTTAAGCTTGAACACCTCCGCATGTTGCTCAGGGAGGTTTTAGCAACTCTGGATGACTGTGACGCCATTGTAGTCCCAGAGAAATTGTGTAAATTGGATAAATACTATGCAGTGCCTGTTTATACTGATGTTTTTCCAATACCTAAGAGGTTTTCAGAAATTATTACTAAGGAATGGGATAGACCAGGTGTACCGTTCTCTCCCCTCCTGTTTTTAAAAAGATGTTTCCTATAGATGCCGCTACACGGGACTTGTGGCAAACGGTCCCTAAGGTGGAGGGAGCAGTCTCTACCCTAGCGAAGCGTACAACTATCCCTGTCGAGGACAGTTGTGCTTTTCTAGATCCAATGGACAAAAAATTAGAGGGTTACCTTAAGAACATTTTTATTCAACAAGGTTTTATTCTCCAGCCCCTTGCATGCATTGCCCCTGTCACTGCTGCTGCGGCCTTCTGGTTTGAGTCTCTAGAAGAGGCTCTACAGGTAGAAACCCCATTGGATGATATCCTTGACAAGCTTAAAGCTCTTAAGCTAGCCAATTCATTTGTTTCTGATGCCGTTGTTCATTTAACCAAGCTAACGGCTAAAAACTCAGGTTTTGCTATTCAGGCGCGTAGGGCGCTATGGCTTAAATCCTGGTCAGCTGACGTTACTTCAAAGTCTAAGCTTCTCAACATTCCCTTCAAGGGGCAGACCCTATTCGGGCCTGGACTGAAGGAGATCATTTCTGATATTTCCAGAGGAAAAGGTCACGCCCTTCCTCAGGATAGGTCCAACAAATTAAGGACCAAACAGACTAATTTTCGTTTCTTTTGAAATTTCAAGAGTGGCGCAGCTTCAACTTCCTCTAATACAAAACAAGAGGGAAATTTTGCCCAGTCCAAGCCGGTCTGGAGACCTAACCAGGCTTGGAACAAAGGAAAGCAGGCCAAAAAACCTGCTGCTGCCTCTAAGACAGCATGAAAGATCAGCCCCCGATCCGGAAACGGATCTAGTAGGGGGCAGACTTTCTCTCTTCGCCCAGGCTTGGGCAAGAGATGTCCAGGATCCCTGGGCGTTGGAAATTGTGTCCCAAGGATATCTTCTGGACTTAAAGCTTCTTCCCCAAAAGGGAGATTTCATTTCTCACAATTATCTGCAAACCAGATAAAGAGAGAGGCATTCTTACATTGTGTTCAAGACCTCCTAGTTATGGGAGTGATCCACCCAGTTCCAAAGGAGGAACAGGGGCAAGGCTTCTATTCAAATCTGTTTGTAGTTCCCAAGAAAGAGGGAACTTTCAGACCAATCTTAGATCTCAAGATCCTAAACAAATTTCTCAGGGTCCCAACCTTCAAGATGGAGACTATTCAAACCATCCTACCTATGATCCAGGAGGGTCAATATATGACTACCATGGACTTAAAGGATGCTTATCTTCACATTCCGATACACAGAGATCATCATTGGTTTCTCAGGTTCGCCTTCCTAGACAGGCATTACCAGTTTGTGGCTCTTCCCTTTGGGTTAGCTACAGCACTAAGAATCTTTACAAAGGTTCTAGAGTTACTCCTAGCGGTCCTAAGGCCGTGGGGTATAGCAGTAGCCCCTTACCTAGAAGACATTCTGATACAGGCGTCGAATTTTCAAATCGCCAGGTCCCATACGGACATTGTGCTGGCATTTCTGAGGTCTCATGGGTGGAAAGTGAACGAAGAAAAGAGTTCTCTATCCCCTCTCACAAGGGTTTCCTTCCTAGGAACTCTGATAGATTCTGTAGAAATGAAGATTTACCTGACAGAGGCCAGGTTGTCAAAACTTCTAAATTCCTGCCGTGTTCTTTATTCTACTTCTCGCCCTTCAGTGGCTCAGTGTATGGAAGTAATCGGCTTAATGGTAGCGGCAATGGACATAGTGCCGTTTGCCTGCCTACATCTCAGACCGCTGCAACTTTGCATGCTCAGTCAGTGGAATGGGGATTACACAGATTTGTCCCCTCTACTAAATCTGGATCAAGAGACCAGAGATTCTCTTCTCTGGTGGCTATCTCGGGTCCATCTGTCCAAGGGTATGACCTTCCGCAGGCCAGATTGGACAATAGTAACGACAGATGCCAGCCTTCTGGGCTGGGGTGCAGTCTGGAACTCCCTGAAGGCTCAGGGCTCGTGGACTCAAGAGGAGGCACTCCTTCCGATAAACATTCTGGAACTAAGAGTGATATTCAATGCTCTTCAGGCTTGGCCTCAGCTTGCTGCGGTCAGGTTCATCAGATTTCAGTCAGACAATATCATGACTGTAGCCTACATCAACCATCAAGGGGGAACAAGGAGTTCCCTAGCAATGGTGGAGGTTTCAAAAATAATTCTATGGGCAGAGGTTCACTCTTGCCATCTATCAGCCATCCATATCCCAGGAGAACTGGGAGGCGGATTTTCTAAGTCGACAGACTTTTCATCCGGGGGAGTGGGAACTCCATCCGGAGGTGTTTGCACAGTTGATTCAACTTTGGGGCAAACCAGAACTGAATCTCATGGCGTCTCGTCAGAACGCCAAGCTTCCTTGTTACGGATCCAGGTCCAGGGATCCCAAGGCAGCGCTGATAGATGCTCTAGCAGCGCCTTGGTCCTTCAACCTGGCTTATGTGTTTCCACCGTTTCCTCTGCTCCCTCGTCTGATTGCCAAGATCAAGCAGGAGAGAGCTTCGGTGATTTTGATAGCACCTGCGTGGCCATGTAGGACTTGGTATGCGGATCTGGTGGACATGTCATCCTTTCCACCATGGACTCTGCCGCTGAGGCAGGACCTTCTACTTCAGGGTCCTTTCAACCATCCAAATCTAATTTCTCTGCGTCTGACTGCTTGGAGATTGAACGCTTGATTTTATCAAAACGTGGGTTCTCCGAGTCAGTCATTGATTGATTTCTGCTCTGTCTATTCTTTTGCACAAGCGTCTGGCGGATGTTCCAGACGTTCAGGCGTTTTGTCAGGCTTTAGTTAGAATCAAGCCTGTGTTTAAACCTGTTGCTCCGCCATGGAGTTTAAATTTAGTTCTTAAAGTTCTTCAAGGGGTTCCGTTTGAACCTCTGCATTCCATAGATATCAAGCTTTTATCTTGGAAAGTTCTGTTTTTGGTAGCTATCTCTTCGGCTCAAAGAGTTTCAGAGTTATCTGCTTTACAGTGTGATTCCCCTTATCTGATCTTCCATGCAGATAAGGTAGTTCCTAAGGCGGTATCTAATAAGAATATCAATCAGGAGATTGTTGTTCCATCACTGTGTCCTAATCCTTCTTCAAAGAAGGAACGTCTATTACATAATCTTGACGTGTTTCGTGCTTTAAAGTTTTATTTACAAGCTACTAAGGATTTTCGTCAAACATCAGCATTGTTTGTTGTCTACTCTGGACAGAGAAGAGGCCAAAAGGCTTCAGCAACTTCTCTTTCTTTTTGGTTAAGAAGTATAATCCGCTTAGCTTATGAGACTGCTGGCCAGCAGCCTCCTGAAAGAATTACAGCTCATTCCACTAGAGCGGTGTCTTCCACATGGGCTTTTAAAAATGAGGCTTCTGTTGAACAGATTTGTAAGGCGGCGACTTGGTCTTCACTTCATACTTTTTCTAAATTCTACAAATTTGATACTTTTGCTATTATTGGGAGAATACCTTACAAGGGAAAACAAAATTTATGCTTACCTGATAAATTTATTTCTCTTGTGGTGTATCCTGTCCACGGCCCGCCCTGTCATTTTAAAGCAGGTGTTTTTTATTTTTAAACTACAGTCACCACTGCACCCTATAGTTTCTCCTTTCTCTTGCTTGTCTTCGGTCGAATGACTGGAGGTGGCAGTTAGGGGAGGAGCTATATAGACAGCTCTGCTGTGGGTGATCCTCTTGCAGCTTCCTGTTGGGAAGGAGAATATCCCACAAGTAATGGATGAATCCGTGGACTGGATACACCACAAGAGAAAAAAATTTATCAGGTAAGCATAAATTTTGTTTTTCATAGAATATTATTGATTAATTTTATTTTTTTTAAGACCAAAAGTAGGTGTTTAATGTAAATGGTTGCAGTAACATCAGAACTTAGCAGTAACGGACCTACTCAACAGAGGGCCCTGGTGCAAAACTTGTTTTGAGCCCCACAAAACTAAGTAGTAAGTAATAATATACATATACTCAGAATAATGATTTTGAGAATAGTTAAAATAGATAGATGGATCTGCATTCTGCACTAATAAAAGGCTTTCTTGCATTAGGATTGAACACATTCTGCACATGCCTATGTATAGACTGGCTACTATGGGCCCCCTAACATTTGGGCCCTAGAGCCACTGCACCTGCTGCACTAATGGTAGTTCTGCCCCTGCATGGTAGTGTTAGTCTATGGTGCTGTTTTTTTATTTTATGATTCAGAAAGAACATGCAATTTTAGACACCTTTCAAATTTACTTCTATTATATAATTTGATTTGTTCTCTTGGCATCTTTTGTTGAAAAGCATACTTTCATAGCCTTGGGGGTAGGAGTGCACTACTGGGAGTTAACTGTTTATTCGTGGCTGCACATATATGCCTCTTATCGGCTCAACTGATGATTTTAGCATATCCCCCCGTAGTGCATTGCTACTCCTTCAACAAAGGATGGCAAGAGAATGAAGCAAATTGGACTAAGGGTATACATGTAATTTGTGCTCTAGTTATGCAGCTTACTTAGGCTTACCAGAAGTCCCAGTTTGACTGGGATTGTCCCTGTTTGGAGGCGCTGTCGCCTGAAACCTGGACACATTAGTGTACATATACAGCCCTACTTAGCTTAACGTTCGTGCCCTTCAAAGTTCACATTTAGAAATACAGGCTGAGTGAGCAGCATAGGGTTTTTTCTTCCTAATGGGAAAGAGTCCACAGCCGCATTCATTACTTTTGGGAAATAAGAACCTGGCCACCAGGAGGAGGCAAAGACCCACCAGCCAAAGGCATAAATACTCCTCCCACTTCCCCCATTCTTCCTCATTCTTTGTCTTTCGTCCCAGGAGGTTGACAGAGATGTGTCAGAAGTTTTCTTTTAAAATTATTTTTTCATATGTCTCTTATGGAGGGTGCTACCCTTTGACATGGGACGGGAGTTTTAAGTAGTCCTATCAGTCTCTCGTGGAGGGCCTGGGCCAAATTGAGAGTCCGGAGATGCAGTGGGAGCTTCCCCTGCGACACCATCCCGACTCGTATTCCCAACTCCGTTTCAGCACTTGGCGTTGCCGAACTTTGTTTCGCTACATGCTGACTTCTCTCAAGTCCATGACGGAGGCGATGCTACTATTCATCACACTTGAAAGGCCGTGTTTCTGTTCCACGGCATAGATTCCGGTAAGATCGTTTCATTTTATTCTGTTATCTGTAATTTGATTATTATGACAGTTAAGTATGGGCCTCGCTGAGGCACCTTCTGCTCCGATCTGGGAATCATGGGATAATTCCTCCATAGGGTGGATTAGTGAACGGGGTAGGGTTTTTATCATGTTTCTTATGTGATTCAACCTGCTTGTGTGTGTGCATAGGGGCTCTGCAGCCGAGAGGAGGGGGGGGGGAGAGGGGGGAAGAGGAGGGGGGGGGAAGAGGAGGGGGGGGGAAGAGGAATTAAGTAAGGATAGACGAGGGTCGTCAGTTAAGTAGCATACTCACATTAGGTTTGGAAGTTTAGTTATGTTAATGGGGATGTCAAGGGACCGTATAGTGTCTGCATGCTTGACTATGGTCTTCCTGGTAGCTAAACCGGGTCTCCCAGATCTGCCAGTAGAGATCCTCTTTATCCATGTTAAAATAGAAACTTTGTTCCATTTTGGTATATACCTGCATTATAGAGGTGACAACTGTAATATCTGGGGGTTGGGACTGCTTCCAAGCTCTCGCTATCACCACTTTCGTGGCCGCTAGGACAAAGATGATCAATTTAGATATGGGAGTTGGGACACTTCTTGGGAAGATATGCAAGAGAGCAATTTCAGGAGTGAGTGGAATAGATAGCCCAAGAGTAGAGCAAAGGTTCGATATCTGACTCCAAATGGGTGTTAATTTTGGGCATTCCCACCATATATGTGTATCTGAGCCTCTTTGTGTGCATTCTCTCCAGCATAAAGGAGATGTTGTAGGGAACATCTGTGACAATCTAGAGGGGGTATAATACCATTTCAGAAATAGTTTCATGTAGGACTCTAAAGTGTTTGCACAATGTACAGTCTTCTTAGTTAACGTCATAGCAGTGTGCAGGTCTCTGTCTGTGATTGGTCTGGATAGATCTCCCTCCCAGGTCCTAAGATGCCAGGGTCTGTCTCTGTTCATAGACGTCTGCAGGAGGTCATAATGGAATGATATGAGTCTAGGAGTCTTGGCAGTGAGCTGCCACAATTTTCCCAGTTAGTCAGGGGTCTATTTAGGACTTTGGTGAATCCCCAAGATATCATGAAAGCATAAAGTCTAGAGTATTCAAAAGTGGCCCATAGAGGAGAGTCTGGGATGATTGATCTTATGTTGTTGGGAGTGAGTAGAGTGCCTGAAGGGTATAGGTGGGAGACCAGTTTCAATTCCCACTCTCTCCACTGTTGTACGTGTGTGTCAGGCAGGGCTGCAAGTAAGGCTGGTAGGGACTGAATAGGAGACGGATGCAGGGCAATTTCGTGTAGATTTCTAAGGTTATGCCAAGCTTTCAGATTATCTCTGACAATGACATTCTTTATTCCCAGATTGTCGAGACAGTGGCCAGGAATCCAGGGTAGATCGGCTAGACTTAAACCCAATGGAAGGTCTAGCGCCTCTATGCTTTTCCATCCCTGTGGTTCACCCTTGTCCGCCCATGCCGAGATGTGAGAGAGCCTGGCTGCTTCATAATATCTGCGTATGCTAGGCATTGCTACTCCTCCCTGCTCGTATTTTTTCTGGAGTATTTTCGCTGCAATACGTGGCTTAGACTTGCCCCAGATATAGTTTTGTCCAAGAGATTGAAGCTTATCTATTAGAGCACTGGGGACATTAAGAGGGATACAGCGGAAGTAGTAGAGGATTTTAGGCAGGATTGTCATTTTGAAAGATGCAATGCGGCCCAGCCATGAAATCTCTTTAAGACTCCAGGAGGAGGTAAGCTCAGTGACTTCTATAATAATATCTGAATAATTAACGGCAACCACTAGTTTCGGGTCCGGACCAAGTTGTACTCCTAAGTGCCGAATGGTGGTTTGTGACCATTGGAAAGAATACGATGTTCGCAACACATCTAATTCAAACGCCGGGATGCATACAGGTCTGTTTTGGAAACATTGACTTTGTAATAACTATGGGCCCGAACTCGGAAATAAGATCAAAAAGAGCTGGCAAGGAACCTATTGGCGATTTAATATTTTAATGGCACTGATTCACTTGCAGGACCCTGAAGTTTCCTTGCAGTTAAGTGCCTGCCTGCCTATTCCAGGTGTTCAGACCGTGAATGGCACTATACTATTGTTCCCCCTTGTTGTTCTTTACGTTATAGGATTGTGCGGCTGGGTGTCCTATTAAGACGACTTTTTGACTTATTGGGGGATCCTTTCCTTTATGTTCCGAGGACTTCTCAGTTCTCCCAAGGTTTTTCGAGATAGGCTAGTGGGGATGTGTTTCTCCCCGGTTGGTCTACTGTCAGCCTTCCCAGTCCTTTTTGTTCTGGAGGTTATGGTTTCCGTTTGGCAGTTCCTGCGGAGACAAAGTTCCTTCTGGGCGGATGCCTGCGGGTGCCCTTGTTTTTCTTTTATCCGGTCCGGATTATTTTTCTACTGTGTTCCTTAAGGGGAATTCTGGGATTGCTTGATTTAAGTTCTTCTATGGAAGTTGTTCCCGGATTTCTTCCAGTTGTTCCCGGATTTGTTCTGGGGGAGTTGGATCCTTGGGATCCCTTTGTTCAGAAATGTTGATTCAGGAAGGATGTCCCGCTGCTCAGTGGTCTATAGTGGTGTAGTGTGGATCTGCTCAGTTGCGCTGAGCGGGCTGTTTCGTATCCGGTTTCGGATTGGGGCTCTGCTTATTTTGCGCCACTAGTTTTTTGTAATCTTTTTCCTGTCTCTCTCCTGAGCTTTTCTCCGGCTACGGAAATTTTTCCTTGCTTGTGAGACATCCTCAGTCTCTTGTGGTCTGAGGTGTGGGACTGTTTTCCCTGCTCACTGGGGTGGGGGGTTTTTCCCTCACGTCCTCGTTTATATGATGACGCGGGTCCACGCTGTCTTGCTGTTTTTGCGTTTGCTGGTCATTGAGATCATTTGTTTCTCTTCTGGTCCTTTCCTGACTTTTCATATAGTCTGTTCAGGTGTAGCCTACTGAGTGGCTCTGGGTTGTCTCCTTGTGACCTTGGACGTTGTTCCTTTTCTTCTGTCTTGTATCTTCCCTCTGGGAATTTTTAGTCGTGGTCCCTCGCTTGGTTGAGGGGCTGCGGCGGGGTTGTCAGGGGCCCCTGACAGATGCTGTCCTTGAGGTGGGTGCTTTTGGTTGGGCCCACTCGTGGTTCTATCTAGGTTCTTTGGATTGTTGGTAGATTTGTGTTTCTGGGACCACTTTTTATTTTCCAAAATGTTTGTTGATCCCTGTTTCAGATGAACTGGGATTTTGTTTTCTTGGGAATCTGTTTTTAGGTTGGTGCCTTTATTGGTCCTCCTCTTACCCTCCCGTTTTGGCATTCTGTGTCCTCTTTGGCTTGGGTATCAATTTCCCATAAGTAATGAATGCGGCTGTGGACTCTTTTTCCATTAGGAAGAAAAACATAAATTATGCTTACCTGATAATTTTCTTTTCTTCCGTGGGAAAGAGTCCACAGCCCCCAGCATGTTGTTTTGAGGCATTGTTGTTTATCTTCTGGCACCCTTTCACCTTGATACTTCTTCCACTGTTCCTTGTTCCTCGGCTGAATGACTGGGGGATGGGGAAGTGGGAGGAGTATTTATGCCTTTGGCTGGTGGGTCTTTGCCTCCTCCTGATGGCCAGGTTCTTATTTCCCATAAGTAATGAATGCGGCTGTGGACTCTTTCCCACGGAAGAAAAGATAATTATCAGGTAAGCATAATTTATGTTTTTAAATTTTGTAGTACTACTTTGTTTATTTTTCTAGGAATTTTACACCCCCCGAACCCTGGTGACATCACCGGTGATACACGTTTAGGGGAATGACCAGGAAGAGCAGACAGGCAGGATTTTTGGTGTGGATCTTGCTTTACTTCAGGCAGGATAGCATTTTAGTTGTAATCTTCCTGCATTATGGTATAGCGTAGCCTCTTAAGCAGCTTTAGCAGCTATGTGTTTCTTTTTCATTTATTTAATTCAATGTTGTATTAATGCCTTATCAGTATCCGGTTTTGTTACTTAATTAGACACATAAAACGCATATTACACTGCAGATATTAAATTCTGTAATGTATATGCTTTTCACTATTTTATGCATTTGGTAATTATGCTTGATGTTTAGCATTATTTAGAATCTGAGATTTAAATGAATTATTTATTTGCTCATGTTGTGTATAGGTTGCCATGACAACGTAGTGGTGCATTTTTCACTAGGGGGTGGTGTTATGTCTATTTAAACTGTGTGATTCACATGTTTGACTGAGGAAGGGTAGAGTATCCACAAAACATTACGCAAATAAAAGCTACTACTTTAAAAGGACCGGTAATCGCCACAACCCCCTTGACCACACCCCCACTGGCACAGCACCAGGTGGTCCCAGTTTTACCTCTAAAAATTATGGTAAGCCTAAGCTTACTTAAAAGATTGCTGTGGATGTGAACCTTTTCTGTGCTCTGGAATGTAACAGATATGGTATGGGAGAGTTTACCATCACTTTAAAAAATATATCACTTGATTATAATTTTGTATTTGTTTAAAATGTTAGCCTTTTTTCATTTCACTAATTGTTTTTTCCTCAACAGAAATTTCTACCATTTGAATTTATTAAATATGATATTGAAAACGATGAGCCAATCAGAGATGCTAAGGGCCGATGTATCAAAGCTCGAAAAGGTATAATTAATAAAGACCTAATGTATTATAACTGCATATCATACAATATTTGTGCTTATTAAGAGATTGTCAACTTTCTATTATTATTACTATAGTTATTTGTAAAAATGCAGTGCTATACAGCGTATGCAAAAAAGACAGGGAATTTTCTTTTAATTTCCCTGATTGTAGCTCTGTTTAAGAGGAAGCAGCACATTCTGGGAGTTACATAGCATTCTGGAATTTATAGTTCACTATTTCCCTCTCATTGCCACTACAGTTCTGGACTGTACGGTGGTGGGAAGTGAGGTATCTCATTAATGGCAATATGCTCTGAGTCAACACTTTCTGTGCAGAGTCCTCCCTAAATATACTGGAATAGTTTGTTAAAAGATTTGCTATAGCACAAATAGATGAACATTTATTTAGCATATTTATATGTATGAAAGAGAATTAATTGCACACGGTTATGTTTCCAAACGGTTAAATCGTCACCTCAGTAGTCATACATAAAGCCCATAATCCAACATTTCAGTCCCAAAATAAAAAAAGTTGGTATTATTATTATTATCGGTTATTTGTAGAGCGCCAACATAAACCATAAAAAAACGTTAGTCGAAATAATGTATATGTTGATACTACCATGTCTAATTATTTTTATGGAGCAATATTTACTGAAACACAAGTTTTAAATAGTGTGGAAACCATTTTTTAAGTACATCAGTGCTGTTTTTAATTAAAGAAGTGAGTTATTTTTTGTAGCTTCTTGATTAGTAGTAAAAGCAGCTTGTATTTAATATCTATATTTTGTGTATTTATTTTAATGATGTTGTCACAACCGAAAATGATCGGATGTCACTTTGTCGTTGCACATTGTTTTGTCGGGCTTTTCAATGGGGGGTTATCTCTATATAAGGTGGGTATTATTGTGATATTGATATGTTGCTCCTTTACAAAGGTCCAATTTTGGGACTGAAACGTCGGATTATAGGCTTTATGTATGACCACTGAGGTGGCAAATTAAACGGTTTGGAAACATAACCATTTGCAAGGAATTCTTTCTCTTGGATATTTGAAAGTCTCAGCACCAGTCTGGTGAGAATTTCAAGGGAGTGAAGGGGTAAGCTGAGCTGTTTTATTTATTTATTTATTTATTTATATATATAATTTGTTGTTTTATTAAAAAACAGAAAAAGCTGCTTCTATATGCTAAAGTGGCAAGTATTTAGTGTGCCCTCCCCTTACACTTGAGCAATAGCAGGGACCTGGCTCTGTGAAACCTAAATGGAACGGAACTCTGTCATTGCTAACACTTTTATTCGTCTTACAATTTCATGTCAAATTGACTACTGTGAAAAATGTCTTTTACACCAGATTTGTGCAAGACATACTTGAGCATTACATACACATGTGGTATGAGTGTAATTCATTGGAAGCTTGCTAATAAGACCAACTTTCAATCACATCATTCCATTCAAAATGCCAAAGATCACAGAATGTGGCAGACATAAAATCATACTTTTGCATCAGCAAGGCCACTCTCAAAGGGAAATCAGCAAACAAACTGGATACTCAAGATGTTGTATTCAAGCTGTTATAAAGAAATTTTTAAAATCAGGAGAGGTCAAGGACAAAAAAAAGACTAGAATCTGATGAGAATTTTCTCTTCTTTGAGAAACTGGAAGAAGTACAGCAAGGAACTGGCTCATCATCTGGCAGCTTCATCGGGATGCCAAGTTGACCCTTCCACAGTCCGAAGAAGCTTGATCATGAATGGTCTTTGTGGAAGGGTAGCAGCCATAACACCACTTTTTCAGAAGGGAAAAAGGGTAAAAGGCTAAGATATGCTAAAGCTCACAGAGATTGAAATGAAGATCAGTGGAAAAGACTATTATGGAGTGAAAAATCCAAGTTTGACATTTTGGGTTCAATTATTGACAATATGTGAGAAGAGTTGTAGAGAGATGGAAGAATAAGTGCTTGCGACCTTCAGTGAAACATGATGGAGGGTTTGTCCTGGTTTGGGGCTGCATTTCTGCCAGTGGTGTTGGCGATATTGTTCGAATTAATGGGATCATGAATGCTGAAAAGTACAGATAGGTTTTAATTCATTATGCTATTCCGTATAAAGTGCCTGATTTGGAATGGTTTTATTTTTCAGCATGATAACGATCCCAATCACACTGCTAATGCAGTGAAATCATATTTGGAAAAAAAAAAGCTGATAAAACACTGACAGTCATGGGCTGGCCTCCACACCTGAATATTATAGAGGCAGTATGGGATCACCTAGACAGAGAAAAAAATTAAAGACTGTATACAAGAAATAAAATACTGTATGTATATATGTGTGTATATATATATATATATATGTGTGTGTGTGCGTATGTGTATATATATATATATATATATATATATATATATACAGTATGTGTGTGCGTATGTGTGTATGTATGTATGTATATATATATATATATATATATATATATATGTGTGTGTATATATATATATATATATATATATATATATATGTATATATATATATATATATATATATATATATATATATATATATATATATATATGTGTGTGTGTGTATATATATATATATATATATATATATATATACTGTATGTGTATATATATATATATATATATATATACTGTTGAGAACTAAACCAAATAATGATGCAGTAGTCAGGATGATGAGTAGACCAAATCAGGCCATGAACAGTGTTCCCTCTAAGACCAGTTTTGTGAGCGTCAGAGCAGTGAAACAGTTAATAAGGGAACCACACCTTGCAGTCTGCATTGTGTAGTGTTTGTGATAATTAACTGTTTTACTGCTGGGCCGCTCATAAAACTGGCTTAGAGGGAACACTGGCCATGAGTATTAAATATTAATAAGAAAAAAATAAAAAAATACACATCTCAGCTTCTAACAAACTCTTCCATTCATAACTTACACACCAAACAAAACGCACATTCTTTGTTCCCATGCACACATTTCACTTTAAAGAGTACTCACTTGAGTTTGTCAAGCGTTTCCATTATAAGTTTGATTTTCAAATGTATCTACCTGAACTAAATAACACATTTACTGGGAATTTTGCTTTTCGATAGTGTATGACAATTACTATAAAAGTGTACATTTAGTTGAATAAATTGGTTTAGAAGTTTTTGACTTGATGCATCCATAAATTTTAAAGGGACATTGTGCGCTAAAATGTTATCCCTTAACTGTGTTTCCATTGGTTCATTTTACCTGCTGGAGTGCATTTCATTGTTTGTAAACAGCTGCCTTTCAGGTAGATTACGAGTTATGCGCGCTATAGGGAATTTAACCAACGCAACAAAAGTTGCGTTATTTAACCCTCTATAGTGCTGCCATTACAAGTTTTGAAACATCTGGCTTGTGCGTGCGATATGGTGGTTTTAAGCTCCATACCGCACAAAATACAAGCGCTGTTTTGACGTGCTCATGCACTCTTTCCCCATAGACATCAATGGGGAGAGCAGGTCAGAAAAAAACCTAACACCTGCGATTGCGGAATGAAAAGCTCCGTAACCCAGCCCCATTGAAGTCTATGGGGAAAAAATGTTACATTTAAACCTAAGTCTAAACACCCCTAATCTGCTGCCCCCGACATCGCCGACACCTACATAATGTTATTAACCCCTAATCTGCCGCTTCCGATATCGCCGCCATTATACTAAAGTTATTAACCCCTATTCCCTCGCACCCCAACATCGCCCACACTATAATAAATCTATTAACTATTTACTAACTACCTAGTTAAAATAAATACAAACGTATCTGTCAAATAAAACCTAAGCTGCCTTACACTAAAACCTAAAATTTAATTTAAAACCTACCATTACAAAAATGAAAACGAAATTATCCAAAATAATAATTATTTGTATTCTAATAACCTTTTAAGAAATAAAAAAAAACACCCCAAAATAAAAAAACCTTAATCTATAATAAACTACCTTTTTGTGGGCCCATAAAAGGGCCTTTTGTAGGGCATTGCCCTAAAGAAATCAGCTCTTTTCCTACAAAAGAAAAACAAACACCCCCTAACAGTATACAATCCCCCACCCCCCAAACCCACAAAATAAAAATAAAGTAAAACCTAATCTACCCTTTGCCCTGAAAAGGGCATTTGTATGGGCATTGCCCTTAAAAGGGCATTCAGCTCTTTTGCTGCCCATTAAACATAAAAAAATGTCTATTCTAAAAAGAAAAACCCACCCCAAAACGAAAAATAAAACATTACACAAAATAACAAAGGAATTATCAAAAATAATAACAATTATTCCTATTCTAATACCCATTTAAAAATAAACACCCCAAAATAAAAAACCTAAGCTATAATAAACTACCAATAGCCCTTAAAAGGTCCTTTTATAGAGCATTGCCCTAAGTTAAACCGCTCTTTTAACTGAAATTTTTTTTACAAAGACCCACTAACATTACAAACCCCACCCCCCAAACCCTCAAAATATAAAAAAATAAAAAAAAACCTAATCCACCCATTGCCCTGAAAAGGGCATTTGTATGGGCATTGCCCTTAAAAGGGCATTTAGTTATTTTGCTTTGCCCTGAAAAGGGTATTTAGCTATTTTAAGAAAAGCCCAAACCCTAAACTATAAAAAAGTTTAAAAAATCCTAACACTAACCCCTGAAAATCCACTTACAGTTGCTGAAGTCCCGCTTCAAGGATCTTCATCCCGGCGGCATCTTCTATCTTCATCCATCCGGCACGGAGCGGCTCCATCTTCAAGACATCCGACGCGGAGCATCCTCTTCCAACGAAGTCCAACTGAAGAATGAAGATTCCTTAAAATGACGTCATCCAAGATGGCGTCTCTTGAATTTCCGATTGGCTGATAGAATTCTATCAGCCAATCGGAATTAAGGTAGAAAAAAATCCTATTGGCTGATGCAATCAGCCAATAGGATTGAGCTTGCATTCTATTGGCTGATTGGATCAGCCAATAGGATCAATGGGGCTGCATTAAGAGCTGAATGCTGCTTTTTTTGCAGGTGTTAGGCTTTTTTTCAGCCGGCTCTCCCCCATTGATTCCTATGGGGAAATTGTGCACAAGCAGCGCTGGTATTGAGTTGAGATGTGGAGCAAAATTTTGCTCTCCGCTCACTTTTCTGCGACTAACACCGGGTTTGTAAAACCCGTAATACCAGCGCTGTCTGTAGGTGAGCGGTGAAGGAAAACTGCTCATTAGCACCGCACCCCTGTTAACGCAAAACTCGTAATTTAAGTGTTTGTTTCCCTAGAACATTTAATACCATTTTTTTCAACCCCATAAAGAAAATTGGTGTATACAAAAACAGGCATGTATAAAATAAACTTGTGTTTTTATTTATTTTCCACACAATTGAGTATCTTTGAGTTTGTTTAAAGGCAGACTGTACTTTAAAATGGGATTCCCCTTAAAATTGATATGAAACCCAAAAATGTTCTTTTGTGATTCTATTTTAAAAATAGTTTCCTTCTATTATCAAATTTGCTTTGTCCCCATGATATTCTGTGTTGAAGAGATACCTAGGTAGAGACCAATAGTACTACATGGCAAGAAATAGTGCTGCCATGTAGTGCTCTTGCAAATGGATAATATTTTTCAAAACTGCTGCCATATAGTGTTCCAGAAATGGGTCGGCATCTAAGCTTACAATCCTGTTTTTCAAAAAAAGATACCAAGAAAATAAAGAAAAATTGATAATAGAAGTAAATTAGAAAGTTGTTTAAAATTGCATGCTCTATCTGAAACATAAAAGAACAATTTTGGGTTCCATATTCCTTTAACCCCTTAAGGACCGGGTATTTCAGACAAAAACTTCCCCCAAAAGACCAGAGCATTTTTACCCTCATTACATTTAAACAGAAATAGAGCTTTTTTTTATATTTACCTATCAAAACAATATATTTTTTTAGTAGACAACCCAAAGTATTGATCTAGGCCCATTTTGGTATATTTCATACCACCATTTCACCGCCAAATGTCATCAAATAAAAATAAAATCACTAACTTTTTCACAATTTTAGGTATCCCACTGAAATTATTCACAAACAGCTTGTGCAATCATGGCACAAATTGTTGTAAATTCTTCTCTGGGATCTCCTTTCTTCAGAAATAGCAGACATATATGGCTTTAGCATTGCTTTTGGTAATTAGAAGACCGCTAAATGCCGCTGCACACTACACTTATATTATGCCCAGCAGTGAAGGGGTTAATTAGGTAGCTTGTAGGGTTAATTTTAGCTTTAGTTTAGTAATCAGCCTCCCATCTGACACATCCCACCCCCTGATCCCTCTCAAACAGCTCTCTTCCACCCCCCCCCCAATTGTCACCCCCATCTTAAGTACTAGTAGAAAATCTGCCAGTACTAAAATAAAAGGCTTTTTTCTTTTTTTAATATATATATATATATATATATATATATATATATATATATATATATATATTATTTTCTGCAGGGTAGTATCCCCCCGTAACCTCCCCGATCCCCCCCTCTCTACCCATTTTCCTTCTTAGGTACTGACATCTGTCTGCCAGTACCCAGTTTCCTGCAAATTAGGTAATTAAAAAAAATCATATATATAATACAATTTTTTTTCTGTAGTGTAGCTGACCCCCCTCAACACCCTACTCACCTCCCAGATCCCTTGCCATCAACTGATCCCACATAGAAAACCCCTTATTGCCCCTCCTTCCCCTAGGGGAAATTGTATCCCCCTATTTTTAAGTATTGTTTTTATATTTTGTTTTAATAAATTACCATTTTTATACTGCAAGCACAAGTCTGATTGAGAGGAGTGAGTCTGCTTGATCACATAACCGTTGGAGCAGTGAGTTGGGTCACTGAGAGATCCCAGTCTGTGTTACTCAGCACATTGGTGCTGCCACAATTGTGAGTACAGTGATTCTCTTCTATTCGTCTGTTTAGCACATCACAGTGTTACACTAGGAGGTGCCCTCTGTTGCTTGGGTCTCCACACAGACTGTTTGTTATCGAAATATTAAGGAGAGGAGCAGCCCTGTGAATTCAGTGAGCTGGGACACTGAGAGATCCCAGTCTACTACACTTAGCTAGCACACTGGTGCTGCCACAGTTGTGAGTACAGCAATTTTCCTTCCTTCTATTTGGCTTAGAATACCCCAGTAATACTAGGAAGCGCCCTTTCTTGCTTATATTTCCACACAAATTGTGTGTCATCTGAAAATCAAGGAGAGGAACAGCCCTGAGAATTTACTACATCCAATTCTCCCAGATGAGAAGATTTATCTATGGGTTCACTTTGAGATCTTGATTTGATTAAGGACATTGTAACTTCCATCTTGGAAGAGGATGCTCCGCGTCGGATGTCTTGAAGATGGAGCCGCTCCGTGCCGGATGGATGAAGATAGAAGATGCCGCCTGGATGAAGACTTCTGCCCGTCTGGAGGCCCTCTTCTTCCCGGCTTGGATGAAGACTTCTGCCCGTCTGGAGGACCACTTCGCCCGACTTCGTTGAACGACTTCGGCCCGGTTGGGTGAAGACTTCTCAAGGTAGGGTGATCTTCAAGGGGTTAATGTTAGGTTTTATTAAGGGGGGATTGGGTGGGTTTTAGAGTAGGGTTGGTTGTGTGGGTGGTGGGTTTTAATGTTGGGGGGGTATTGTACTTTTTTTACAGGTAAAAGAGCTGATTACTTTGGGGCAATGCCCCGCAAAAGACCCTTTTAAGGGTTTTTTGTAATTTAGTATAGGGTAGGGCTTTTTATTATTTTGGGGGGCTTTTTTATTTTATTAGGGGGATTAGATTAGGTGTAATTAGTTTAAAAAACTTGTAATTATTTTATTTTTTTCTGTAATTTAGTGGGGGGGGGTTTTCGTACTTTAGATAATTTTTTTAAATTGTATTTAATTGTATTTAGTTTAGGTAATTAATTTAATTATAGTGTAGTGTTAGGTGTAATTGTAACTTAGGTTAGGATTTATTTTACAGGTAAATTTGACTTTATTTTAACTAGGTAGCTATTAAATAGTTAATAACTATTTAATAACTATTGTACCTAGTTAAAATAAATACAAAATTTCCTGTAAAATAAAAATAAACTCTAAGCTAGATACAATGTAACTATTAGTTATATTGTAGCTAGCTTATGGTTTATTTTATAGGTAAGTATTTAGTTTTAAATAGGAATTATTTAGGTAATTGTAGTAATTTTATTTAGATTTATTTAAATTATATTTAAGTTAGGGTGTGTTAGGGTTAGACTTAGATTTAGGGGTTAATACATTTAATATAGTTGCGGAGACGTTGGTGGCGGCAGATTAGGGGTTAATAAATGTAGGTAGGTGTCGGCGATGTTAGGGACGGCAGATTAGGGGTTAATAAAATTTAACTAGTGTTTGCGATGCGGGAGTGCGGCGGTTTAGGGGTTAATATATTTTTTATAGTGCCGGCGATGTCCGGTTCGCAGATTAGGGGTTAAAATTTTTATTTTAGTGTTTGCGATGTGGGGGGGGGGGGGCCTCGGTTTGGGGGTTAATAGGTAGTTTATGGGTGTTAGTGTACTTTTTAGCACTTTAGTTAAGAGTTTTATGCTACGGCGTTACTGACTTTTAAATGCGGTACCAGTCTTGACAGGAGAGGCTGTACCGCTCACTTTGAGGAAGACTCGTAATACCGGTGTTATGCAAATCCCATTGAAAAAATAGGATACGCAATTGACGTAAGTGGATTTGCGGTATTTTCGAGTCTGGCCAAAAAAGTGAGCGGTGAGCCTGTCATTTCAAGAGTTGTAATACCAGCGTGCGTTAAAAAGCAGCGTTGGGACCTCTCAACGCTGCTTTTTAAGGCTAACGCAAGACTCGTAATCTAGCCGAAAGTATCTTAATGACATCAATTATATAACATCATGATATAACAAATGACATCTAAAGCAGATCACAGCTAAGAGTCAGATGCTATGTTCAATTAAATCTGACAGGTACTGTACAGATCTATATTTGATTATTAGGATAAAAAAAAAAAAAATTGCTGTGCTCTGTATGTGTGAGTGAAATATGTTCCAATGATACCCTAGTCAAAAAGGATGATCTTCCTGGAGTCAGTCTGAAATAATCGATGACTCAAGACTAGTCATCAGAAGCCATCCTGAAGTATACCCACAGGCCAAAATATTTAAATGAGATGACTTTTGAGTCATTTACGGGCTGTTCATGTTTGTGAAGTAATCAGTAAGGTAATCTGCTAATCATTCTGAAGTCATCACCCAGAATTTTGTTACCTTAGCTGATGACTTTCCAAGTCTGATGATGTGCAAATGACTTCAAAGTAGTTTGATGGTCATCAAATAAGTCCACAATGGTATCTAAATTAATCCTGTTTGTCTTGGGTAAGACTAGCTCTGGGTACCACATGATACCCTGTGGGTTTTTTTGTTTTGTTTTTAGATAAGTATACTTTTTGAAAATTCAAAATATGGGGAGTCTCTAAGAAAAACAAAATAGCCAGAGTCCATCTGTTTTTTGTTTCTTTGCTATAACCACTGAACGGGACATAATACCCATATGTTAAATCACTTGAAAATGATACAGCATAACTGAAAAAAGCTGACTAGAAACTATTACCTGAACATGTCTATGTACAAATGAAAGATATTTTACCTCAACATTTCGTCAGCTCCCCAGAGTAAGTGTTCTGTGAGTGTGAACTGTTATCCTTCAGGTACTGTCAGCTGCATGTTGAAGAGGAAAAAAAAAAGAATTTTATTAATACTAATATGGCTTTCGAAATGGAGTTTGGCCAATTTTATTTTCTAAGTAGAAAAAAAAATCAGATTTTTATCTGAAAATGTTTCCCATCAGTTAGGGTCCAACATTTTATTAAAAAATGAAAAAAGAAAAATAGCACAAGCCATAAATATTTTGCTTAAAATCAGGCACATGGATGAATTCACAGAGTAATTCATAGTGCTGTTATAATATCCCAGATTGTAGCATTTCATAGTGAATTCAGGATCATGTGAGGAGCTGCAAATTCTAGGTTATGGCAGGCTCTGGAGCGTAGAAGCATTTTGAGCACACGCTCCTGAGCTTACTTCAGCATGTTGCCATGGAGACAAAGAGCAAGAGGTAAACTTTAAATAAACTAGAAAGGTTTTAAACTGTACACTCAGAGTCATTTTGACTTCCATATCCCTTTAACATAAACTATTAAATGTTATGTTTTATGGTAAAATACCAAAAATCTCTTTTTATAGGGAAGCCTGGGCTTCTGATCGGTAAGATTACAGATCGCGCTCCTTTTGGTGGTTATGCCGGAGAAAAATCACAAACAGAAAAGAAGCTACTTAGAGATGTGTTCCGCAAAGGGGACCTTTATTTCAACACTGGTGACCTATTGGTGGTTGACGAACAAAACTTCATTTATTTTCATGACAGAGTAGGAGATACTTTTAGGTGGGTATAAAACATATCTGATCTTTTACTCTAAGTCTCTAACCAGTCTACATTTGTTGTATTGGTTCCATTATAACAGGTTTCATTTGATCTAGGTCATTATTTTGCAGAAGTCAAGTAAAATCTTAAAAAAAAAAACAACTAAAAAAACTGCTGCACAAATGAGTTTTGCTTGAAGGCACATAAATGTTAATACTGAATCCTTTTTAACAAGTAATCAATAGAATCCGCATTTCAACAAAACAGGTCCTCTAAATTACAGAGTTTGTCACAATGGTTAAATACTCAAAAGAATCTACTCACAATAGCAAGACATGAGCGCATTAAGTTTGGTCAACCTCTGGGAATCCACAGCAGCATAGCATATATAGCACGGGTAACTTAAAGGGACAGTCTAGTCAAAATTAAACTTTCATGATTTAGATAGGGCATGTAATTTTAAACAACTTTACAATTTACTTTTCTCATCAAATTTGCTTTGTTCTCTTTGTATTCTTAGTTGAAAGCTAAACCTAGGTAGACTCATATGCTAATGTCTAAGCCCTTGAAGGTTGCCTCTTATCTGAATGCATTTTGACAGTTTTTCACAGCTAGAGTTCATGTGTGCCATTTAGATAACATTGTGCTCACATCTGTGGAGTTTCTTATTAGAGGACACTCAATGGCTAAAACGCAAGTCTGTCAAAAAAACTGAAATAAGGGGGCAGTCTGCAGAGGCTTAGATACAAGGTAATTACAGAGGTAAAAAGTATATTAATATAACTGTGTTGGTTATGTAAAACTGGGAAATGAGTAATAAAGGGATTATTTATCTATTTAAACAATAACAATTCTGGAGTAGACTGTCCCTTTAAAGGGTCATTATTGTGCAAAAATGACATGCTCTGTTTTATTAGAGAATCTAATTTTAGCACTAGCAACACCGCAATGCCCCTGAAAGAGATTAACCACATAGTTAAAGTACCACTCAGGAGCCACAGTGCACTGCTAGTCCCAAGCTCATACAGGAGGTAAGCTTGGCTTGGCACGCTTTGTGTGACACTTCACCGCTGTGGCTTATTTGATTGCATTTTAGGGACTTGCTTTGATGAAGTGTGGATTCTCTGGATCACTTGTATAAAACAACTTTTTTATGGACATAATTTATATGTTTTCCATTTAGCATATTATGTTACATATTTTTAATCTACTTGTGTGTTTGTATTAAAAATTTAAATGTGACTTTTAAGCAAAACACATATTTGTGCAGCAGTTTTTACAATATTTTACTTGAGCACTTTGAACTGTGAGACAAATGTGTTTTTAGTACTGCTTCAGTTAATCATTATTTATGCACTTTGTTTAATTCCATTCTACATCAGGACAATCTATTTCACAATTTAATTTACATACTGGAGGAAATATGGTCAAGGCCTAGATTCACTAGGAATTAAAAAAAAATAGTTTTGGGAAGCTCTATCTCCAAAACATCTTAATATATTTGTATGAAATTTGACTACAGCTCTGGTTTGGGGCTAGTGTATTTGTGTAAACAATTTACTATCTTTCTTTTGGTATTTAATATATTAACAGGAATGTTGACCTTATTTTGGAGTGTGCTCAGTGTGAGTAAAAAGTTATTTAATTCTGGCACATACTCAATTTGATAGAGAGTGCAGCTACCCTGTGTTCTTACTTGGCCACAATTTCCTAAACAGTTGTACTCAGTTGGACATGGGAGCTGTAGCTGGGACATATGGTGAATTAATCATAGTCACTGATGTCTAATTTTTGAAGGAAAACGTTTTTAAAAAGTGTCCAACAAGTGACCCAGTGGACAGAAAGAAAAGTTTCATTTTTATATATTTTGTACTGTTTTATATTGTATACTCTGTGCTTATATTTTTATTCAAATAAATGTGCATTTTTATTGTAAATATTGGGAGCTGTAAGGAAGTAGGGGAAATTGTTCATTTTTAATTTATTTTTAAAACTTATTCAGTGTATATAATTGAGCTGCTATGTTTAACAGCTTTACTTCCATGAGCAATTAGTGGCCTGCATGACCTTGAACGTATGTTTATTTACTATTGTTCTATAATTATGGTGGTCCTGATCTTTTACTGCTTACTTGGCATCAGCATTGCTTTCTAGTAAATAATACTAATGATTTTGATTTAAATGTCCACTTAACATTTATAATTTTCTTTTAGATGGAAAGGAGAAAATGTTGCTACCACAGAGGTTTCTGATATTCTGAGCCTCCTGACCTTCATTGAAGAAGTGAATGTATTTGGAGTACCTGTTCCACGTATGTACATTCTGCATACTTACAATTTACTTTAACTATTGATTTTACATCCTGTATAAAATAGTGGTCTTAGCTCTCTGTCTGCAAGAACCTTTCACAACATAGGGCTAGATTACCAGTGGAGCTATATATAGCGCTTGCACGTTAATGTCGCCATAGTTTTTGCTCGTATTATGAGTTGAAAATTTAAAGCGAACTTTGAATATTGTGACCACGTTAATGCATTCTCCAATAGACTTAAAGGGAGCATGTAAATGAACACCCATACTCGCTCACTAACCGGACTGCATTTATTCAAGTGCGCCAACCCCAACATGAATTATGAATATTTCACATTCTAATGTTCCTTACATAGATGAATATGTTCAATGTATTCTTAAATAAATGTATATATATATATATATATATATATATATATATATATATATATATATATATATATATATATATATATATATATAAAAGTAAGATAAATTTAAACATTGGTTTATCCAGCACAGACTAATATTCAACAAAATAACCAAATTAAATTGCTATGAAAAAACCACAGGGAGCCACCAGATCAGATCCAAGACAAACAAAACATTTATTAAATCATTATCATTCTCAATAAAGAGCATACATATATAAGTTTATAATCACCTAAAAATATGAGTAATCCTAAAGAACTAAGGAAGAAATGGCCATGTATAATAAACTGTTATTTATGAGCTCAATATCACTAAGTCTAGACTATGACATAGCAGATCACATTGAATATATAGAACAAGAATATAGCACGAGATAACATAATAAATAACAATAATCATGCAAAATGAATGACAATATGAACATGAAAAGCAATCCAAACTGCAATCAGCATAGCATGTGTATATCTTGAAAGCAAATATCAAGTTCTCCAAATACTCTTGCTTCAATATATAAATGACTTATACGTAGCAAAGCAAGGAAAACTGTTAAGCCCAAAGTCACTTATTAGAAAGGCATTTGCAGAAAATTGTTAAGGCACATGCTGTTGTAAAGCTGAAATTAGTGAGTTACAGTTCCATAGCAAAGCAAAGCAAGGAGAATATTAAGCACAGAGCTTCATGTTAGCGATGTATTGCAAACACTTGCCATAGCGTAGGCTATTTGTAGAGCAGAGAAAAGGCAAATAAAGCACAAGGTATCCTGATAACAGCGGACAACAAGAAGTCAGCACAGCGTCTATGAGTATATGGACACAGAGACCGGGTTATCCAAGGCTTACACAGCCTACAGCTCAAAATTTATGCCGTCATTTGAACAATACTGTGGTTGAGCTACCCCTCCGTCTCTCACCCCAATGGGCTGTGCGATATATATATATACACACAGACAAAAAAACTTGCACTCTCTGGTCTTTTCAATAAAGTGATAGTTTACTGTGAACAGTGACGTTTCAGGGACAAAATATCCCCTTCCTCAGACCTATACATATCTGAAGATTTTTTGATAATATCTATAGCTATATGTCTGTAAATGCATATATACACATATATACACATATAAATACATATGTACACACATATAAACACACACACACACATATATACACATATAAATACATATGTACACACATATAAACACACACACACATATATATACACATATAAATACATATGTACACACATATAAACACACACACACATATATACACATATAAATACATATGTACACACATATAAACACACACACATATATATACACATATAAATACATATGTACACACATATAAACACACACACACATATATATACACATATAAATACATATGTACACACATATAAACACACACACACATATATACACATATAAATACATATGTACACACATATAAACACACACACACATATATACACATATAAATACATATGTACACACATATAAACACACACACACATATATATATATATATATATATATATATATATATATATATATGAGAGAGAGATACATTTACATATTTAGACATGTGTATGTATGTATCTTAAAGCCCTTTGCAACCCTTTTTTTAATACTTTAGACTTCATATCTTTGAGTCCTTATAACTTTTTAATGCAATATTTATTTAATAATATCTATCAGGCAGTGTTATTATAAGTGTAAACGTACTGTTCAATGTATTTTTGATGTGTTTTGTGCCACTTTTTTGTCTCGCGTAACAGTTAACCAGAGTTCTGAAGTCACGCTAACCCAATGCCTTTTAAAGTCGATTGCGTTCAAGTGAACGCATTAACTTTCAACTCTTAATGTACAGGCTATTTCCATCACGCACAAAGAGCCACAGAATACCCCATATTGCTTGTGCGCTACAGTTAGTGCAACACTCGTAATCTAGCGCATAGTATGATATTGTTACAAACTGAAATTCAAAGGGACATTCCAGCCAAATTGGAATCCCCATGGATGCATTTCAGTTTTGAATAGAAGCATTTTTGTAATATACTGCACATGTATTAGCAAAAAGGCTTCTAATAAAAGCTATAGCTGTTTAAAAAAAGTGTATTTGTATTTAAGTAGCATTTTAAACACAGCACTTGCTCAGAGAGCCTAAGGTGCTTGTACCATCTGGTAATGACACGGTTTGTTAATTGCTGACATAATACAAACCCCACTGAGCAGCTGCAGTATTTAAAATGCTGGTGCACTGAGAATATCTAGCTATCCTTCACATGCATGTGCAGAGAAAAATGTTAACACTAAAACAGTGATAATGTTTACTAATAGCATATGATTCTATTTAAAGATGTAATTAATCTGTGTGGATTTCAATTTTGACCAGAATGTCCCTTTAAATGTTGAAATATACATAGTACATAGTAGATGAGGTTGAAAGAAGACAGAAGTCCATCAAGTTAAACCTATTCAGAGACTAACAGATTTACTCTAAAGCTGACAATAAAGTAATTATATCCCCTCGCAAGTAACTTTTTTCTAATTTGGCTAACCTCTTCATAGTCCATGAATCCTTCATTCCCATTATTAGTTTTGTGGCCCTTCTATAAACTTTTTCAAATTCGCCAATGTCCCTTTTTAAAATTGGCCCCCGGAATTGCACTCCATACTCAAGGTGGTCTTACCAGGGATTTATTTATACAGAAAAATAATTATGCTTTCTTCCCTTGAATCAATGCCTTATTAATAAGTGCTACTATCTAATTTGCCTTAGAAGATGCTGTCTTGCATTGCTTGTTATCTATAAGTACGTCTAAATCCTTCTCATCCTCTGTTTTGTCTAGTACCATTTAGATAATAGGTAGCCTGCATATTTGTATGTCCAAAATATAGAACCTTACATTTAACAATATTAAATCTCATTTACCAGCCCATTCCTCAAATTATCTACATAATACATTTATTTAAAAGCATATAAAACTGCCACTCTGTTAATATGATGTGCAGGGTTTTGCAAATCAAGAATAAACCACTTGAAAACCTTTGTGAGTATGTTTATCTCCATTGATTGTGGCCATCAAGGACTAGATGTAAATTAGTTTGTGTACAGATCTAAGCAATCCTCTGTAAATCAGTGTAATTAATTAGTATTAAATTACATGCTAATATTAATTGAAAAATAGCCACTGATAATATTTTTGATCAGTTTATAGAGTAGGGATGTTAATCCAATGAATCCACACATCATGTACCCCTTTTCTGTTTGAACCCTCATACACATCGTATGTATGTGTGTATATATATATATATATATATATATATATATATATATATATATATACACACACACACACACCTTAAAGGGATATAAAACCCAAATTGTTTTCTTTCATGATTCAGATAGAACATGCAATTTTAAGCAACTTTCTAAATTTTCTCCTATTATCAATTTTTATTCGTTCTCTTGGTTTGCTTTGTTGAATGAACAGCAATGCACTACTGGTTGCTGACTGAACACATGGATGAGCCAATGACAATCGGTTTATATATGCAGCCACCAATCAGCAGCTAGAACCTAGGTTCTTTGCTGCTTCTGAGCTTTCCTAGATAAACCTTTCAGCAAAGGATAACAAGAGAAGGAACAAATTAAATAATAGAAGTAAATTTGAAAGTTGTTTAAAATTGTATTCTCTATCTGAATCATGAAATACATTTTTGGGTTTCATATCCCTTTAAGTCTTATAAGAGAGGTTTACAAATAACAGTATAGTATGTAGAACATGCTAAACAGATTTGCTTAGATTTAGTTATTCAAGTCAAGAATTATTAGCTGAATGTCTAGCGCTGTGTAGTGACCCCAGATACACTTTTGGCTTGCGGAACACTTGAACATTGGTCAGAGTACACGAGTGTGTTACTGTGTGAAAACGTAGTTCTCTCCGATCTAAAAAGATAAACACCTATTAAGATATTTACTTTGAAACAAAACAAATTCTTTTGGAACAATGTCATTTCATAGTAATGGTGTTACATTAGTTTTAGTATTATCATGTGTGTGAGCATCAGTTAAACGTTAACATTTTTTAATGTAAAAAAAAAGTTAAGTAAAAGCTATAAATGTAAAGGGAAACTAACAAAAACCCATGTATAATGGATAATATCTAGATCAATTGCTAACTGGCTGTTAGTGACAACTCCCAAAGAAAAAAAGATGGGTTATTTATCATTGGAACATCTATTAAAAATACATTTTGACAATCTCTGTTTTGGGGGAAAAGAAAATGTTTAATTCAATAAATCTTTAATGGAGCAAATGTTCTAACGTGTTATTTCATACTATTATTATTATTATTATTATTATTATTGCAAAATTGCTTGCATTTTACTATGCATTTAAAGGGACAGTCTAGTAAAAAATAAACTTTCATGATTCAGATAGCGCATGTATTTTAAACAACTTTCCAATATACTTTTATCGTCAATTTTGCTTTGTTCTCTTGGCATTCTTAGTTGAAAGATAAACCTAGGTAAAGCATATGCTAATTTCTTAGCTATTGAAGGCTGCCTCTTATCTGAATGCATTTTGACAGTTTTTCACAATTAGAGAGTGTTAGTTAATGTGTGCCATATAGATAACATTGTGTTCTCTCAGGAAGAGTTACCTAGAAGTCAGCACTGATTGGCTAAAATGCAAGTCTGTCAAAAGAACTAAAATAAGGGGGCAGTCTGCAGAGGCTTAGATACAAGGTAATCACAGAGGTAACATGTATATTAATATAACAGTGTTGGTTATGCAAAACTTGAGAATGGGTAATAAGGGATTATCTATTTTTTTTAAACAATAAAAATTCTGGTGTAGACTGTCCCTTTAACCCCTCCCAAAGTGAGTCAGCTCCAAAGCAGCGGTACACAACCAATCAGCAGCTAGCTACCAGAAGTGCATTGCTGCTCCTGAGCTTACCTAGGCATGCTTTTCAACAAAGGATACAGAAGGAACAAAGTAACTTTGCTAATAAAGGGAAATTGAAAGGTGTCTTAAAATGAACATGCTCTGTCTAAACCATGAAAGTTTAATTTTGACTTTGCCATAAACAAAAAAGTAAATCATGCATTAAAGGTTGCATGGTATTGTGTGTCATGTTTGTTTTTGTCCCCAGCCTCAGAAGATATAAGCCCATAATGTTTTACCCATAGTGCAAACTCTTGATTGTCTTCAGGGAATGCCAGCTCATAAGGACAAGTCCCAGCTGTAACATTAACCAAGAGACCCACATCTCTGGGATTTACAGTCTGTGTTTGATATATACAGTTACACCTTCCCTTTGAGCATGACAACAGTGAAACTATGAATGTGCCTTTGTAGTTTCTTGCTTCTCTTGGGTAACACTGTTAGCAGAGCCGTTAGTTTGATCTAAACCGTAGAAATACCACTGTTCTGTAGTTTTAGATCCATCTGGATCAGTAATCATGGATGGGGATATATACAATGAAAAGACCACCAGCTGAGAGTTTTGTACCTTACAGGGTCCTAAAAGTTCATAAACAACAAGGATCTAAAAATGTGTTCTACTGCAATGTATATGATTATAGGCAGGGAAATAACTAAATAGTAAGATACCCAAGCATACATATTTTATTTTCCATATTGTTTTGGAGACCATTTAGGGGCCTATCTCTCAAAGTGTCAACCGCAAATACGCCGGAATTCCGCATCGTAATTGTTGCGAGATTGATCCGACCTAGTTTTCAAAGCCTCAAGACCAGCAAATGTTTAATTTTGTGATGTAACATATGATCCACCGGTCCCAATCCGACACAGATCGATGCTTACGTCATTACAGATGTTCGGAATACACCTTTGGCTCTATTTGACACTTTTTCCCATTTATCAAACATTTAACAGGTACGCTCGCAGCTCTTCGGACGTTTCGCACCTGGTTTTCAATCCGCCACCCTTGAGGCCAAGGATGCCATAGAAATCAATGGGAGTATGAAAGCCCCGAAAGCTTATGTTTGATGCTGCAAGAGAATGAAGCATACCCCATTGATTTCTATGGTAGAAAAAACGTTATGTTTACACCTAACACCCTAACATAAACCCAGACTCTAAACACCCCTAATCCGCCGCCCCCGACATCGCCGCCACCTACATAATGTTATTAACCCCTATTCTGCCGCTCCCCGACCCCGCTGCAGCCTAAATAAACTTAACCCATAAACCTCTGGCCTCCCACATCACCACCACTAACTAAACCTATTAACCCCTAAACCGTTAGACCCCCACATCACAAAAAACTAAATTAAGCTATTAACCCCTAAACCTAACAACCCCTTAACTTTAAATTAAAATTACAACATCCCTATCTTCAAATAAATTAAAACTTACCTGTAGAATTAAAATAAACTAATTTTAAACTATTAATTAACCTACCCTAACTATTATACTAAAACTACATTAAACTACCAATTAAATAAAATAAATTACATATTAAAAAAACCTAACCCTACTAAAATTATTTAAATCTATAATTAAACAGTATTACAAAGTCCTAAAGTACAATACAAAACAAACACTAAATTACCAACAAAACAAACACTAAATTACTAAAAATAACTAACCAAATTATCAAAAATAAAAAATATTACACCTAATCTAATAGCCCTATCAAAATAAAAAAGCCCCCCAAATAATAAAAACCCTAGCCTACAATAAACTACCAATGGCCCTTAAAAGGGACTTTTGTGGGGCATTGCCCCAAAGATATCAGCTCTTTTACCTGTAAAAAATAAATTAACACACACCCCCAACAGTAAAACCCACCACCCAACTAACCCCCCCCCCAAATAAAAACATAACTCAACCTGAAAAGGGCATTTGTATGGGCAGTGCCCTTAAAAGGACATTTAGCTCTTTTACATTGCCCAGACCCTAATCTAAAAATAAAACCCACCCAAAAAAGCCTTAAAAAACACTAACCACGACGATCCACTTACAGTTCTTGAAGTCCCGCTTGAAGGATCCATCCAGCAGGCAAAGTCATCACCCATGGGGCAAGAAGTCTTCATCCAGGTGGTCTCTTCGATCTTCATCCAGCCAGCAAGAAGTCTTCATCCAGACGGCATCTTCTGTCTTCATCCATCTGGTGCGGAGCGGGTCCATCCTGAAGACATCCGGCGTGGAGCATCCTCTTCATACGGTCGTCGCCGCACACTGGAACTTAAATGCAAGTGACACCATCAAAAATGGCGTCCCTTGCATTAATATTGGCTGAAAGATTTCAATCAGCCAATAGGATTTGAGCTATTATTCTATTGGCTTATTGCAACAGCCAATAGAATTTTAGCAGCTCTAATTCCTATTGGCTGATTTAAATCTTTCAGCCAATAGGAATGCAAGGGATGCCATCTTTGATGGCGTCACTTGCATTGAAGTTCCAGTGTACGGCGGCGACCGTATGAAGAGGATGCTCCATGCCGGATGTCTTCAGGATAGACCCGCTCAGCACTGAATGGATGAAGATAGAAGAGGCTGCCTGGATGAAGACTTCTTGCCGCATGGATGATGACTTCGCCGGCTGGATGGATCCTTCAAGCAAGACTTCATGAACTGTAAGTGGATCTTCGGGGGTTAGTGGTTTTTTTAAGTGTTTTTTTGGGTGAATAACCAGAAACTTTGCTGCCTGTGATGTTTTGGATTCTGATGTTACAATAAACAAAGAATTTACTACCTACCATAGTGCTGTGGGATTATTGGACTTGTGCTAGAAATAATCATATATGATCTATGGTCTAGGGATGTAGGCACGTGGCTGACAGAAGGTAACATAGTAA